>NC_086453.1:242733935-243033935 GCF_028390025.1 Pseudophryne corroboree | reverse complement strand
AAAGCCCAAACAAATCAAATCTACCAAACAGACAAAACATGAACTATTCCAAAAGAGGGAGGGAAAGAGATATAGAGGATGTAGGGGAGGAATACAGCAAAAAAGGAAAAAATCAAAGACAATATTAAACACTAAAAGTATATTTAATCTGTCTTCTAGGGAATTAACCGACTCCGAAAAAATTCTACTTAGTAAGGGCTTAAAATATGCACCTGCAAAAAAAACAAACCTTTTTAGTCTATTTGTGGATCTGAATAGATTCACAAGAAACCTTAGTAGAAAACGATATTTTGCATATAAGAAATTAAAAACTAGACAGGAGAATGAAAATGTATTACCAATAATTTTGGATGAGTCAGATAGGGAGGCGGTGGAAACCCTGGAAGATCTATTAGTGGAAAATCCATCTGGGGCATTAACCCCTGTTAAGATCTTTTCCTTAGATGAATCTACCAAAGAAAAAGAGAAAAGACTCTTTAAGAAAAAGTCTGATTTCTATCCCCTACTATATAAAGGTCCATCCATAGTGGGGTTTTATAACACCACCATGGAAGACTTTAGAAAACTCTGTTTATCCGCTGAGAAGAATCCTCTAACAGATAATTTGAAGGCTAACGAGAGGAAGGCCCTTAAAGTCTTAATGTTAGATACTAATATAACTATGAAAATGGCTGATAAAGAGGGCGGTGTGGTGTTACAAGATACATTGGAGTACATAAAGGAGGCAACTAGACAACTAACAAACACCTGCTTCTATGTGGTATTGCCTAGTAACCCTACAGCACTCTTTCAAAAGGAGCTTTAAGCACTGCTAGATAAGGCATTCGACAGGGGCACAATTTCCAAGGACACACGTCAATTCCTTTTTCCACTTTATCCCATCACTCCAGTATATTATCATTTGCCCAAAATCCACAAAACTCTCACCTAACCCCCTGGGCGCCCTATAATTTCGGGAATAGGGTCTATCACTTCTAATTTGTCACACTTCGTGGATGCTCACCTTCAGGTTTATGTGACACAACTTAAATCATATATTAAGGATACAACCCAATTTTTGAATATGCTTAAAGATATTAGGTGGAAAAACACTTACCAATTCCTTACATGTGATGTAGAATCTCTATATTCAAACATCCCACATGATAAGGGTATTGAAATAATTTCAAGTATATTGGACAGGGATGTCACAGTCTCTGAACATATCAAAACCTTTTTGGTGTCATCCATAAAGTTTATACTGGAGCACAATTATTTCACTTTTGCACACCAATATTATTTACAGACACGGGGTACGGCCATGGGGACCAGGTTCGTCCCAAGTTATGCCAACCTCTATATGGGTGCGCTCGATCAGGAGCTCATCTGGGGGGCGGACCTTGGGGCGCACCTGGTCCTCTATGGCCGATATATAGACAATTTATTCTTTATTTGGGATGGGGATGACAGTTCTATTCACACATTTGTTACTCACCTCAACAGCAACAACTATGGACTTAAATTCACCCATACCTCTCACCACCACTCCATAAATTTTTTGGATATTGCGCTCCTGTCTACAGATAATTGCATACATACAGAGACTTATTTCAAAACAGTTGATACTAACAGTTTTCTTATGTATAGTAGCAGCCACCTTCAAGCATGGCGCAACAACATTCCGAAGAGCCAGTTTTTGAGGCTCAAAAGGAATTGCTCCAGGGAAACTAGTTATAGAGAACAAGCACACAAGTTATATATAGCTTTTCAGGAACAAGGCTACCCTGACCATATTTTATCAAGAGCCCTACATGAAGTGGATTGTAAAAATAGAATCACCTTATTGGAGGATAAAAAAGCAAAAAAACTCACACAAGAAGACAACACTGAGGGTTTGGGTACTTTTAGAGATTATTGCGTGTTTGTTACACAATATAATACACATGCTACGCAAATAAGACAGATTATCCACAAGAATACTCCACTACTGAAAATTGCTCCCCTATTAGAACCAGAAATTGGTAACCAAATAAAAGTAGTTTACAAAAAAATCAGACACACTTCAATCGAAACTAGCACCTAGTATGTTCAACCCAAATAGGAATATGAATACAGGTAAAAAGATGAATGGTGGAAGTAGCTTAGTCAGTGAGTCGACCATGAGTGTTGTTAACATGGGGGCCAATTCTTCTGATTGGTTGAGAACGAAACCACGTGGATTCTTCAAGTGCGCTTCCTCTAGATGTCTAACATGTAAAAATGTAAATTCCAAAAATAAACTTTATAGATCTAAAATCACAGGGGAAGAGTATAGCATAGCACAGTTTCTGAATTGTAATTTCACTTATGTTGTGTATTTGGTTGAATGTGGTTGTGGCATCCAGTATGTGGGACGCACAACGAGGAAGCTTAAAGTGCGATTCCTCAAACATAGAAGAAATATATTAAAGAAGTGTCCCCTACATTGTCTATCCAGACATACAAGTTCATGTGAACATGGTGCCATAGCCAATATCCCTGACGAAGCCCCTGAGGGGGGAAACGCGTTGGAGCTGCATTCAGAATCTGTCACCCGAGTGAACGCCGCTCACCCACACCCCGCTCACACCCCCGGAAGCCACGGACCGCGAAACCGGAAGCCAGAGTGGTGTTGCTCGTAACCCACCGGCAGTGCAGGACGAAGGAGCACTGAGGCTCTGGGAGGCGGCGGCGGGCGAGTCTACCAAGGAGGGAGCTTGAACGGAGACCAAGGCGGGGAGACGGCGGACAGAGAAAACTACAGAAGGTACACCTGACATACATTTTGTTGACAGGAAATGAAATAGTACCCACTACAATCTGGAATAACTCTGTTACTGCACCGGGTTCCTATGGTCCTATCTTATTGGTAAAAAATTACATATGATACAAATGAGGGGACCGTAATGTGACGTTTTTAAAGCACAATACCTTTTAAACTACAAAGAACACTGATTACTTTTTGGGAGCCTTTGTGGCCAAGGAAATCAGGTCCCAGGACATTGCGAGCCGATCAGGCTGTGACTGTGTGGATCCATTTATATTTAAATGGACTAACATGGGAAATAGATCCCATTGATGTTTTATTGTGTTCATAAAGATTTTTAATTTGAGTTAAATAAAAGCACTGTAATTTTTATTCAGTCTGGCACTTTCCTATATTTTGTCTTCTCTATTTTTCTTCTCCTTTTCTTTCATCTTCTATTTTTCCATTTAAATATTGCGCCTGGAATTCTTATTTTTTAATATTCGCATAATGGCTTTGGAACAAGTCAAAATAACTGACAGAGGTGGAGACCAGTTCACTCTGTTGTGCAGAAGGGAGGCATTCTGGATCTTTCGTCTGAGGACCCTAGAACCATTTGGCCTAAACGACAACATAGAATTGAACAACATTTAATGCGCCCTAAGTACATGATTGCTCCCTTCCCTTTCTATGATGCTCATTTTTGGTATGATCTCCTTATTCTCCTATAGTCTTCTCCCCCTTCCATGAACATCCTCTCTTTATTTCCCCTCCCCCCCCCACCCCCTCCATCGACATGAGGGTACCTTTGAGGAGGGAGGGGTGGTTATTATCTCTTAATATTTTTATAATTATTTATTTTTCAGATAGTCCATTTATGGATTGTTCAAATAATTTGCCCACTAACTAGAAATATTTTATTACTACATTTATGATTATATCTAGTATTTTAGGCTTATTGACTTTCGAATGTCGATCCCCACTTAATAGTAGGTTATATCTATATGGGGTCCCTTAGATAAATAGCTTCCTTTCTCCTCTCTACTTCATGAATGACTGTTGATGTCATAATTATGTGGTAACAGGTTGTATAAAATAAAACATCTTCAGGATTCTAGGAATAGTCCAAATATATTGGGACCTGCTCCGTATATACCTAGTATTAGTATTTAAATACTATACATACCTGTTTTGTAGATGTAGTTCTATAATTGATTGTATCAAACTAATCTATAGAGTTTAATCTGAATATCTAAATATGTAGAATCAAGTAATGAACATCTCACTGTGGTCTTATAGGCATATACCATATATGTATATATGTGTTTTAGATTGCCTCTTCTAAAAATATATATTATTGAACTCAAAACTTGTATGAATAATGGTTAATAGATTACATATCAGGTAACAATTTATGTTGTCTTACTGCTGGTTTTCCCTGCAACAACAGTGCATAGAAAGGGTTAAAAACAACCCGTTTTTTGGTAACCAATAAGGAGTCACAAGCTGGTATAAATAGAGACTGCAAACATCCCCAGTCATACCTCTGATGAAACCGCCCACTTTGGAGGCGGAGAAATGCGTCAGGTGACCTATCTTTGACTGTGGAACGCAGGTGGAACGCAACCGGAAGCCCCGAACCCGGAAGCCACGGAACGCGGCATCACAGCGTCCCCTGTTACCCAGGACTTGCGCCTTAGACTCTCTGTCACCGTCCTCACCCTGGCCCAGTGTTAGCTGTCAGCACACTGCACCACTAACAGCAGGACCTGTGCAAGGGAACCGCCGCTGAGCGGTCTGCTATTAAGCTAGTCAGTGGATCAAGTAATCTCCATGGACATTAGACAGATGTGGACCCAGTCCAATTGATATTATCACCAGCCTTTTATTGAACATTCATCATATCAGCTCTGCATCGGTGAAGTATTAACAGGCTCTATCAAGTACTAACCAGCTTTTTTCATTTTTTGCAATTGAGCTCAATATGCTTTAACCCTTTGTAGCCATTAACAGCCGGCTTATGCATGCAATAATTAAAATCTAACAGGCTTTGTGTATAATTACCAGCAAGTTCTGAGCTTCAGGACACTGTCCTTTATTTAATTTATTTTATTTCACATGTTTTATATTTGTTCAACTGTGTATATGCAATGTTGAGGCATTCAGCCATTCATTGTCTATTTTTAGAAATAACTTTTTACCAATAAATTTGTATATTTACAAAACCAGCAGCTGTTGCACTATCATCCCCTCTGAGCGCCCACAATATTTTCTTTCTTTTTCAGTATGAGCCAAGTTCTCATTATGCCACACAGTATGAGTCAAATTCACATTACACCACACAGTATGAGCCGAATTCATATTACACCACACAGTGTGAGCCAAATTCACATTATGCCACACAGTCTGAGCTGAATTCACATTACTCCACACAGTATGAGCCAAAATTCACATTGTGCATCCACAGATCTCTTTTTGTTTGGGGGGGGGGTAACTTCACTTCATGGATGTAAAATAATCATGTTGATCTCCCTGACCTGGCCCCCTTCTTTCAGCACTGAGCAGTGACTTACTGTTTCAGTAACAGTCTTCTGCAGCAGTGGCTTCGAGTCCTCCCGAGAGGAACACTGAGAATGAGAGCGCTGGCAGTGGGAGAATAGAGAGAGCACGGGCCAGCGGAGAGGAGTGCATGCGGGGTGACACCATGTCACATTGGGAGGCGGAGCTGAGAGAATGTTTTACATAGGTCCTCCTGTGTGGCCGCTGACCAGTAAATACACAATGTGTAACAGCACATCATCCTGACCGGGCGGTGGGTGCAGCGGGGTAGTGGTGTGGGAGACATAGTGACTGTAATGAGTAGCAGGTTGAGCTCAGCAGCGTCTGATCACACACCCTCAGGCTGCGGCGAGCATCATTGGCATGTGGGGGGTGCTAGACATTAGCGGGTGCCTGTGCACACCAGGCACCTCCTGTGCGCATGCTTATGATTGTTGTTAATAATACTGCAGGAACAAAATGAGTTTTTTTAAGAAAACCAAAACCAAATCTGAACCTAAACACTTTACTGTGATTTTTCCAAACCCGTAAAACAAAAACAAAACTCTGAGGGTGGTTTTGCCAAAACCAAATCAAAACACAAGGGTCCGCACACATCTGAGTTGATCGCTCACTAGCTAGTTTTAGCAGCCGTGCAAACGCGATGCCGTCGCCCACTGGGGAGTGTATTTTAGCTTAGCAGAAGTGCGAACGCATGTGCAGCCGAGCTCTACAAAAACAGTTTGTGCAGGTTTAGAGTAGCTATGAACCTACTAAGCGCTTGCGATCACTTCAGCCTATTCATGTCCAGATTTGACATCATACACCCGCCCAGCGAATGCCCAGCCATGCCTTCATGTTTTTCAGACACACCTGCATTTTTACAAACACTCCCTGAAAACGGTCAGTTGACACCCAGTAATGCCCCTGCCTGTTAATCTTCTTGCGGCCACCAGTGCAAAGGAAAACTTTGCTAGAACATGAGCACAACCACAAAGAGCTTTGTACCTGTACGTTTCGCGTGTGCATTGCGGGACATACGGATGCCACCATGACCGAAGCGTGACGAGCGAAGTGAGACCATGAGGGTACATTTCAGGTACCCTGTTCGGCCATGGCTCATCCCTTGGTGACGTGAGAGGTCCCTTCTCCAACTTGGTTTTACACCTAACTATGGGAAATGTTACTTTGTGAAGCCAGAGGCTTCATACTACTGTAGTTTACAATGTTTATACACACAGGAATCTTCTGACCAGGCACATGAGGCTAGTTAAATAGGGAGGCATCTGCAGTTACAGAGATTCATCACTGGTTCATTAATTCTTGAATTGGACTATATTTCCCAAAATTCAGCAAATAAGTAATAACCATATAGAAATTAGGCAATTGTGTCCAGTTTCCAAGGCACCAGTGATCAGTGATAGTCTATAGCTGGAACACCATTGCTCTACCATTATGTACTTCACAATACTGACAAGTTTAAAAGCAAGTTAAATAAATTATTTTACTAAAAAAGAATATGTTTTAACGTAATGATAAGAGATCATTTCTTATGGTTTGATGTATTTGGGTAACAATGGCCCAGATTTATCAAGCCTTGGAGAGTGATAAATTGTACGGTGATAAAGTACCAGCTAATCAGCTCCCAATTGTCATTTTTCAAACGCAACCTGTAAGGTGGCAGTTAGCAGCTGATAATTTATCACTGTGCAATATATCAGTCCCAAGGCTTGATAAATCTGGGCCTATGTGTGCATGTAACTGCCACACTTATGGTGCTACAAGGATGGCTGACAGTGACTAGGCCCAAATGTATTAAGTCTTAAAAAGTTATGAAGGGGAGGTGAATAAAGAGTGATAAAGTAATAGCCAATCAGCTTCGTAACTGCCTTGTTACAGGCTGCGTTTGAAAAATGACAGTTGGGAGCTAGTTGGTTGGTGCTTTATCACTCTTCAGCCACTTTTTAAGGTTTAATACATTTGTGCCTAAAATGTATATTTTCCTTGGTTCAAGGTAGAAAGTGAGACGGTGACCTCTATCTCTATGTGCAATGTCTTTGGTCAACCAAACTAATGGAGCACCAGAGAATCAGTTTCATGTCAAATGGTCTGATCTATCCAATTTGACCACCCACTTTAAATGTACTTGCAAAATACTGTAGCACAGCTTTTCTTTTTATGACAATATGAGCATACATTAAAACACAGCCCATTTTCTTTTTTAAAACAAGAAAAATACACAAATCAATATAAATCCCAACTACAATTTTTACTTGTCTTTCAAAGACGTGCTCTGCCTCATTCCTTATCTAACACCATTAACCACATGATTATAAATATACAATTTCATGTATACGGTACAGTACAGGTTCTGGAATACTTTCTTTTTATGTAGGCAGCATCATTTTGGTTATGTAATGTTCTGAACATGCCACTGGCATTAGCTCACTCTGGCCCTATGGGGGCTGACCAGCTAAAAATAAAACATGTTTGCTCTAACAGTGACACTTCTAGGACACATACACGTGCATTTAAGGCTTTAAATAAAACATTTGCTTCGTCTTTATGGGAGGCAGTAAACCTTTTCATGGCCAATCCTCAAGCTTGACATGTTAGCTTCAATGTACAAGTGATATTTAACTCTCTATATAATAGCAGATTACTTCTTCATTTTCTTTACTTAAATGGAAATTGTGGGAAATTTGATTGATTCTAATGGGTAAACAGAATAGCTACATATCAATATCGAAATGGAGTCAAAGAGGGATTGGAATTGAATACTTATCATTGTGGACCTTCAGCAACCACACAGTTTACTGTTTTCTTGTAGAACTTATTTAGGATACAATACAGGGCCCTGCTTACCCTAATACTATTTTCCATCTGTTTTCATGCGCTCTCTAATGCAATTATCCTTATGACTGCCCTTACATGGACCTGCCTTTTGGCAGACATGTACATTCTTTTCTGAGACATTCCAGAATCTTTATGTGCTGATTAATCTTAATTAAAAGTTAAGTTACAATTTAGTTGATTTTGGTTCAGTTCAAAAACTCATTATTTAAACAATTTGTTCCCTGATATAACTGTCCTATAAGGAATGCAGTTATTTCATGATAATACTTAAAACTGTCTCAACAGTATAGTTAAAAGGTGGGAAGGACCATCTACATGTAATCACCAAACTCCTAATTGTCTCAGGTCATTTTTCCAGCATGTCCATAACAAAGGCTATCTTTCCATTTGATGCCATTTCCCCTCAAATGCTCAAGGTTTCCCAAAATACAGAGGGCAACATTATTGTGATAAACTATTGGGCTGTATTCAAAATATCAAAGTAAACACTAGAAGAGTCAAAAGCAATTAATGATAATCATAATAAACTCTGTGACAGAGTTTTGACTGTATAAAGTAAATAAAAAATAAAAAGAATATGTTTGAAATATCTTTGCATTATTCTAATAATTTTTTTAGCCAAAACTCTTAGAGTAAAAAGTCTATGGTGCCTATCTTTTCCACACATCTCTGATCAACTCACGCATTATGCGTTTCTAGTAGGGTGCTTGTGGAACGCACAGCGCACTGGCCGAATCGTCTCCGTCCCTTATAAACATTGATCTAAATGTTTGTATTGGCCATATACAAACTAGGATGTTTCATGATTAATGATTATAGTAATATGTTTTGTATTTGGAATAATCTCAAAAGGTTTAAGGATCTGATCTTTTAGATAAGGAATAGGAAGTGATCCTATAAAGGATGACACAAAGTTTTTAAAATAGTGGTTTTGCATTATAAAAATAATTGTAGGAATGATGTTTTATATGCTTTTTTGATGTATATGTATTATAAGAATGATGACCTTGTAATTTTATGAGGATATAATGTTTATTTGGTGAGGTCAGGAAGTACTTCCAGGTTAAACTGCGGTATAAGTATGGATGCAAGCAGGTGAGAGCCACACTGCCCTGAGGAAGAGTTGAGAGCAACTCGAAATGCGTTGGTGGCGTTCTTGTGGTCTACTTACCTGCATCCAAGAAAACCTACCGTGTCCTGCTGCTGTCGATTTGCTTGGAGCGAAGAAGGAAGGTATCCGGAACCTCCCGTTATTTGCTCACTCCTTTACTCCTTGCTGGGAGCTAAGTACGGTATGCCTTTTGTTTTACACCAGCATTTTTGATGCAAAGAAATGTATCTTGCTATCAACATGTTATGAAATAAATATTTTAACTAAAAACTTTTAATGAAATAAAAATTTTTGTAAAAACTGTATTGCACCATTTATTTTTTCTTCTATTTTATATTTATTTATTGGAAAAATTCTACAAGCAACTGTCTTATTCCTATTGAGAAAGAAGTTTTTTTGGTGTTCACTTTTCAATAAAGACATTACCTGTCTGTAGATTGGACTTTGAGTGTAATGAGGTGACAGTGCACTGCATAAGTAATCAAAATTGACTGATGAATTTGTGTGGTAGCGCCAGAGGTGTTTTCACTAATGTGTATTATCTGTATTCCACAGGTGATTGGGTTCCACCATAAAACATCTAGGCAGCTTTATCCCACTAAGCGCCATTGTCTTCTCCATACTTTTGTTGAAATTTATTGTCTGTATACCCATTTTGGAAGAGACTTAGACTGCTTTCTAAAATGTTTGCACATCTTGCGAACAGAGAAAATACCTTTAAAAGATATTTTTTAAACACAGAATCCCATCGAACAAACAGTGAATGATAATTTAGATCAGCCATGGAGAAATTAGAGGCATTGCTTATAAAAGAAAACAAATTATGGTGGGAGGTAACAACATTAGAAAAGTATCTTTCTGGCCAAATAATTCCTAAAGGTTTAAGGATAAGTAAATCACCCTCATTTAATGATGGGAGTGAGTTTTTTTAAAAAGGAATGGGAAATTATATTTAACACATGTTGTTAACACATTTTCACTAATCCAGCTGATCCTTAAAGAACGTTAAGGAAAATTAAGAGAAATTCGATTAGAGAATCACCACATTACAAACTCTGGTGAAGCCTTTTCAAGACTTACCAGAGTTTGTTATTGCAGAAAAAGAAATAGAACTGAAAATAAAGAAAAATATGAGGGATTTAATAAATTAATAAAACTAAAGAAACTCATTAGGGACCATGAGCTCTATAAAAGGGAAAGAAACATAAAAGCTAACACTCAGAATTTTTTTATTTTTGAGGATATTTCATCAGATAGTGAAAGTGATCATTTCCCTGGGGAGTCACTAATGGAAAAGCCCACGAGAATATCGGATAGATCAATTAAGAAAAGACGATCAGATAACATACAGTAGGTGATAAAAAAACCGTTAGAGAAGATAGAACACTTATGAAAAGGAATACAATATACTCCCCTATCTGGAATCACAGGAATATTAGGTATATGGAAGATTTTGAAAGTTATACACCAGAGAGAGGGAGAAATATAAGACAATTCCCAATGAGACAAATTGATTAGAGAACAGATGGGGAGCGGATTTTTCCTTAGAAGTTCTATAAATGTGGGAATTACATCAGAAATAGTTATTATATGGACAACGGAGACAGATATAACAGAGGAGAAGGTTACTATAGAGAGAATGATTTCAGAACTAATAGGTATGACTGTCTGGATGAAAGAGGCGCATATACCCATAGATCTTTTTTGTAGAATGGTCAAAGAAATCATCAAAGAACAAGATAACTCAAGTTTCATAAAGGGGAACTGGGGGGGGGGGGAGGGGGAGAAAAAGAAAAAAACATGAGAATAATATTCAAAAGGCCTTGATTCCACTAAGAAAATGTAAAATCTTAAATGTCAGAGGTAAAATCTTGACATCACCAGAACAGAAGTTGTTAGAAAAAGGCCTTAAGTTTGCGCTGATTTCTGACATACTGTAGACCCCTTTACATTGTTTGTAGATACTAAAAAGTTCATAAGGAAATTAACTCTAAAAAAATTTTTTCAATTAAAGAGAATGAAATACCAGAACAAAATAAAGAGGAGATACGAGAGAGAAAATTCTGCCTTTTCAAAAAAAATCAACATTTTATTCAGCGCATGTTAAGGATGATTGCATTAACATTTTCAGTAAGTTAGTTTCGGAGGATTTAAAGAAATTAAACAAAATAAATCTAAAAGGAACAATTTAACAAAAAAAGAGAGCTATGCCCTCAAGGAATTGGCCAAAAATAAAGAGGTGGTAATCAAACCATGTGATAAGTGGGGGTTAGGGGGGGGGGGAGAGAATCACGATTATGAGTAAAGAATACTATATTAATGAAATCAAATGCCTATTAGAAGAAGGGGCCACTTATAAGAAATTGAAAATCAGATCCGACTAATCGAATTAAGACAAATTTTGAGAGATATCTCAACAAATTGTTAGAAAACGGAACTATAACAGAAGAGTTTGATTTTTTTGATGATTGAGCACCCTAAGACTCTGAGTATTTACATTTTACTAAAAGTCAATAAAAAAACCAATGCCCTTCTCCCCTCCCCCCGGGGAATACCTATCATTGCAGGAGTAGGTGGTCTAACTAGTAATTTATCTGAAATGATCAATTCATACCTGCAACCATTAGTCGTAAAAAATAGATCTTACATTCAAGATACAGCAAATATCATGAATAAATTAGAAAACATTCAGATCACTGACTCAATCACCCTGGCAACAGCAGATGTTACATCGCTATACACGGTGATTGATCATGAAAAAGGTATAGAAGCAATTAGTTGGTTCTTAAATCAGTCAGCAATCGCTGTCAACAAAAGGGAAATCATTATAGAAGGTATTCATTTTATTTTAAAAACAACTAATTTCATTTTTGAGGGAAAGTACTATATACAAATGGTAGGTACAGCTATGGGGACCAAATTTGCACCCAGCTACACCAACCTCTTTATGGCATATTGGGAAAACATCCATGTTTGGGGTGATGTGGCTGGTGTTGCGAATTTGGTCATCTGGTATTGATTTGTAGATGATGTTATTCTTATATGGGATGGTCCGGATGAATCCTTGGTCAGTTTCTGTAATAGGATTAACAACACTGATGCAGGTCTAAAATTAACTTTTGATATCAGTAGAAATAGGGTACATTTTTTAAATATAATGGTCTCTTTAGAAAATGACAAGATTAACATGAAAGGTTTTGTAAAGCCCACTAATTTGCAACAATACATCAGTACAGAAAGTCATCACCATCCCAATTGGATAAGAGGTATCCCTAACAGGCAGTTGATTAGATTAAAAAGGAATTGTAATGACAACAAAGAGTATAAGGTACAATGTGATATTGAATTTCCATTCACAGGGATACGCGAACGATCTTTTCGAGAAGGCGAAGAATGAGGTGTCACTGATAGAAAGGAAGGATTTATAAACAGCTAACAAACATCTGAGAAGGAAGGTGAATAGGTGGACCGCGAAATTAACATACAGGAGAGCTAATAATCTGAAATCTATACTAGTTAAAAGAGATCTGAGGGTATTTACAGGTGTGGGAGCTGCATAATTTGTAAATTCGTCCCAAGCACTGTATCAAAGGTCTCCAGTTTCTCTGTAGGTAATAAAGAATATAAAATCATAGATATTATTACCTGCCATACTAGTAATGTGATCTACTTGATAGAATGTACGTGCGGTCTGATTTACATCAGGGCGTTGAAAACATGCATGAGGGAGCATAGTAGGAATATAAAAAAGGGTTTAGATTCACATAATCTGTCTAATCATTTTAGACTCACTCACAACTGTTGTACTAAAGCAATTAAGCGTTTTATGGGGATACAGCAAGTACAAATTAATTGGAAAGACAGAGATCAAGAAAGCATGTTAGCAAGAGCAGAGATGATGTGGAATCGTAAGTTGGGTACCATCGTTCCTGATGTACTCAATAAAGAATTCGAGATCAAATGGTTCTTGTAAATATGACACCCTTACCCTGTGTATTTATTGTGATGACAAAATTATGATTATTTTTACATTTCTAATTGTACATTATTTTATATATGTTTGTAATGATTGTACTGTTGTTGTTGTTGTTATTATTATTTACTTAACCGTATTCACTTCCCGGATTCCAGGAATATATGTTATGACCCCATATATTTATGAGGTGGAACGCGGAAGTGCACTGTGGAATGCATGAGATCTAATTGATAATCATGATATGTTTCCGGAAGTGCGGGATGTGCGGCACCGATGGATGTGTCCGGCCAGGCACAGGTATCATAGCGGAAGTGGCGTTCTGTGGAACGCATGATGTGTCCGGCTGGGTACATGGACTGGGGTGGAAGTGACATCATCTGGAACGCATTATATATTTCCAGCAGGGCGCTTGTGTAACGCACAGCACACCAGCCAAATCGGCTCCTTCCCTTATAAACACTGATCGGGATGTTTATATTGGCCATATACAAACCAGGATGTTTCATGTATAATAATTATAGTAATATGTTTTGCAGTTGAAATAATCTCAAAAGGTTTAGGAATCTGGTCCTTTAGATAAGAAATAGGAAGTGATCCTATAAAGGGTGACACAATGTTTTTTAAATAGTGGTTTTGTATTATAAAAATAATTGTAGGAATGATGTTTTATATGCTTTTTTGATGTACTGTATATGTATTGTAAGTAGTGATGTGCACCGGAAATTTTTCGGGTTTTGTGTTTTGGTTTTGGATTCGGTTCCACGGCCGTGTTTTGGATTCGGACGCATTTTGGCAAAACCTCCCTGAAAATATTTTGTCGGATTCGGGTGTGTTTTGGATTTGGGTGTTTTTTTACAAAAAACCCTCAAAAACAGCTTAAATCATAGAATTTGGGGTCATTTTGATCCCATAGTATTATTGACCTCAATAACCATATTTTCTACTCATTTCAAGTCTATTCTGAACACCTCACACCTCAGAATATTATTTTTAGTCCTAAAATTTGCACCGAGGTCGCTGGATGACTAAGCTAAGCGACCCAAGTGGCCGACACAAACACCTGGCCCATCTAGGAGTGGCACTGCAGTGTCAGACAGGATGGCACTTCAAAAAACAGTCCCCAAACAGCCCATGATGCAAAGAAAAAAAGAGGTGCACCAAGGTCGCTGGATGGCTAAGCTAAGCGACCCAAGTGGCCGACACAAACACCTGGCCCATCTATGAGTGGCACTGCAGTGTCAGACACGATGGCAGATTTAAAAAATAGTCCCCAAACAGCACATGATGCAAAGAAAAAAAAGACGTGCACCAAGGTCGCTGGATGGCTAAGCTAAGCGACCCAAGTTGCCGACACAAACACCTGGCCAATCTAGGAGTGGCACTGCAGTGTCAGACAGGATGGCAGATTTAAAAAATAGTTCCCAAATAGCACATGATGCAAAGAAAAAAAGAGGTGCACCAAGGTCGCTGGATGGCTAAGCTAAGCGACACAAGTGGCCGACACAAATACCAGGCCCATCTAGGAGTGGCATTGCAGTGTCAGACAGGATGGCAGATTTAAAAAAATAGTCCCCAAACAGCACATGATGCAAAGAAAAAAAGAGGTGCACCAAGGTCGCTGGATGGCAAAGCTAAGTGACCCAAGTGGCCGACACAAACACCTGGCCCATCTAGGAGTGGCACTGCAGTGTCAGACAGGATGGCACTTCAAAAAATAGTCCCCAAACAGCACATGCAGCACACATATGGATAGTATACTTGACAACATAGAGGTAGAGCAATGGACTACTGTACCGTACTGCTATATATATACTGGTGGTCAGCAAATTCTGCACTGTCCTCCTACTATATACTGCGCACAACTAAAATGCAGCACATGTATGGATGGATAGTATACTTGACGACACAGAGGTAGAGCAATGGACTACTGTACCGTACTGCTATATATATACTGGTGGTCAGCAAATTCTGCACTGTCCTCCTACTATATACTGCGCACAACTAAAATGCAGCACATGTATGGATGGATAGTATACTTGACGACACAGAGGTAGAGCAATGGACTACTGTACCGTACTGCTATATATATACTGGTGGTCAGCAAAATTCTGCACTGTCCTCCTACTATATACTGCGCACAACTAAAATGCAGCACACATATGGATTGTATACTTGACGACACAGAGGTAGAGCAATGGACTACTGTACCGTACTGCTATATATATACTGGTGGTCAGCAAAATTCTGCACTGTCCTCCTACTATATACTGCGCACAACTAAAATGCAGCACACATATGGATTGTATACTTGACGACACAGAGGTAGAGCAATGGACTACTGTACCGTACTGCTATATATATACTGGTGGTCAGCAAAATTCTGCACTGTCCTCCTACTATATACTGCGCACAACTAAAATGCAGCACAGGTATGGATGGATAGTATACTTGACGACACAGAGGTAGAGCAATGGACTACTGTACCATACTGCTATATATATACTGGTGGTCAGCAAAATTCTGCACTGTCCTCCTACTATATACTGCGCACAACTAAAATGCAGCACACATATGGATTGTATACTTGATGACACAGAGGTAGAGCAATGGACTACTGTACCGCTCTACCGTACTGCTATATATGTATTGGTGGTCAGCAAAATTCTGCACTGTCCTCCTACTATATACTGCGCACAACTAAAATGCAGCACAGGTATGGATGGATAGTATACTTGACGACACAGAGGTAGAGCAATGGACTACTGTACCGTACTGCTATATATATACTGGTGGTCAGCAAAATTCTGCACTGTCCTCCTACTATATACTGCGCACAACTAAAATGCAGCACAGGTATGGATGGATAGTATACTTGACGACACAGAGGTAGAGCAATGGACTACTGTACCGTACTGCTATATATATAAACTGTACCGTACTGCTATATATATACTGGTGGTCAGCAAAATTCTGCACTGTCCTACTACTATATACTACAATGCAGCACAGATATGGAGCGTTTTTCAGGCAGAGAACGTAGATATTTTCAGCACACTGAGCACAGATATTTGCAGCACACTGAGCACAGATATTTGCAGCACACCGAGCACAGATATTTGCAGCACACTGAACACAGAAACTGAGAGAATGCAGCCACATCCTCTCACTATCATCTCCAATGCACGAGTGAAAATGGCGGCGATGCGCGGCTCCTTATATAAAATACGAATCTCACGAGAATCCGACAGCGGGATGATGACGTTCGGGCACACTCGGGTTAACCGAGCAAGGCGGGAAGATCCGAGGCTGCCTCGGAACCATGTAAAATGGGTGAAGTTCGGGGGGGATTCGAATCCCGAGGAACCGAACCCGCTCATCTCTTATTGTAAGAATGATGACCATTTAATTTTATGAGGATATAATGTTTATTTGGTGAGGTCAGGAAGTGCTTCCAGGTTAACCTGTGGTATAAGTATGGATGCATGCAGGTGAGAGCCACACTGCCCTGAGGAAGAGTTGATAGCATTCAAAACGCGTTGGTGAAGTTTTTGTGGTCTGCTTACCTGCATCCAAGGAAACCTACCATGTCCTGCTGCTGGTGATTTGCTTGAAGGGAGGAAAGAAGGTATCTAGGACCTCCCATTATTTGCTCACTCCTTTGCTCCTTGCCGGGAGCTAAGTATGGTATGCTTTTAGTTTTACACCAGTATTTTTTATGCAAAGAAATGTATTATGCTATCAACATCTTATGTGAGAAATATTTTAACTAAAACTTTTAATGAAATTAAAAAAAATTTAAACTGTATTGCACCGTAATATTTTTTCTTCTTTTTTATATTTATTTATTGGAAAAATTCTACAAGCAACTTTCTTATTCCTATCAAGAAAGAAGTTTTTTTGGAGTTCTCTTTTCAATAAGGATATTACCTGTCTGTAGATTGGACTTTGAATGTAATGATGTGACAGTGCACTGCATAAGTAATTAAACTTGACTGAGGAATTTGTATGGTAGCGCCAGAGGTGTTTTCACTATTGTGTATTTGCTGCACCTGTGTATAATGCACACGTGTACCCTTTGGCTCTTACAGTGCATCCAGAAATTATTCACAGCGCTTCACTTTTTCCACATTTTGTTATGTTATAGCCTTATTCCAAAATGGAATAAATTCATTTTTTTCCATCAAAATTCTACCCACAGTACCACATGACAATGTGAATTTTTTTTTAGATTGTTGAACATTTTTTAAAAATAAAAAACTAAGAAATCACATGTACATAAGTATTCACAGCCTTTGCTCAATACTTTGTTGATGCACCTTTAACAGCAATTACAGCCTCAAGTCTTTATGAATATGATGCCACAAGCTTGGTACACCTATCTTTGGGCAGTTTAGCCCATTCCTCTTTGAAGCACCTCTCAAGCTCTATCAGGTTGGATGGGAAGCGTTGGTACACAGCCATTTTCAGATATCTCCAGAGATGATCGGTCGGATTCAAGTCTGGGCTCTAGCTGGGCCACTCAAGGACATTCACAGAGTTGTCCTGAAGCCACTCCTTTGATATCTTGGCTGTGTGCTTAGGGTTGTTGTCCTGCTGAAAGATGAACCGTCGCCCCAGTCTGAGGTCAAGAGCGCTCTGGAGCAGGTTTTCATCCAGGATGTCTCTGTACATTGCTGCATTCATCTTTCCCTCTATCCTGACTAGTCTCCCAGTCCCTGCTGCTGAAAAACATCCCCACAGGATGATGCTGCCAACACCATGCTACACTGTAGGGATGGTTTTGGCCTGGTGATGAGCGGTACCTGGTTTCCTCCAAACATGATGCCCGGCATTCATGCCAAAGAGTTCCATCTTTGACTCATAAGACCAGAGAATTTTGTTTCTCATGGTCTGACAATCCTTCAGGTGCATTTTGGCAAACTCCAGGCAGGCTGCCATGTGCTTTTTACTAAGGAGTGGCTTCATCTGGCCACTGTACCATACATACCATACTTCTGGAAGGTTCTTCGCTCTCCACAGAGGAATGCTGTAGCTCTGACAGAGTGACCATCGGGTTCTTGGTCACCTCCCTGACTAGGGCCCTTCACGCCCGATTGCTCAGTTTAGACTGCCGGCCTGTTTTAGGAAGAGTCCAGATGGTTCTGAACTTCTTCCATTTATGGATGATGGAGGCTACTGTGCTGATTTGGACCTTTAAAGCAGCAGATATTTTTCTGTACCCTTCCCTAGATTTGTGACTCGAGACATTCCTGTCTCTGAGGTCTACAGACAGTTACTTTGACTTCATGCTTGGTTTGTGCTCAGACATGCACTGTGAAGTGTGGGACCTTATATAGACAGGTGTGTACCTTTCCAAATCATGTCCAATCAACTGAATTTACCACAGGTGGACTCCTATTAAGCTAAAGGAACATCTCAAGGATGATCAGTGGAAACAGGATGCACCTGAGCTCAATTTTGAGCTTCATGGCAAAGGCTGTGAATACTTATGTACATGTGATTTCTTAGTTTTTAATTGTTAATAAATTAGCAAAAATCTTTAAAAAACTGTTTTCATGTTGTCATTATGGGGTATTGTGTGAAGAATTTTGATGGAAATTTTTTTATTCCATTTTGGAATAAGGCTGTAACATAACAAAAAGTGGAAAAAGTGAAGCGATGTGAAAACTTTCCGGATGCACTGCATATTGCGTGTAAATTTGGCTCTGGTGCTAGCGATTGCTTCCTGAGCCATTTAGCTCACCACACATCTCTGATAATGGGTGATGTGTGGTTGTTCTATTTAGCTCACCTTCTTTAGAACAGTGCTTCCACCCAAGTCATTCATTTTGCTGGTAGGGTTGTGGATGCTGCCTCAACCACTGGGGGCTTTGGAGCCTACTTTTTCCTGAAACAATCAGGGGGGGATTCATCAAATCTTATTAACTTTGGAGAGAGATAAAGTGGACAAGTTGATCATGGCAACAAACCAGCTTCTAACTGTAATTTTGTTCTAGCAGTCTTTAAAATGACATTTTAAAGCAGATTTGTTCTTTACTGTTTCTCTCTCCAATATTTTTTCATTCTCGCTCTTAACCCACTGCACCCACACAGTCCCACACACATACTGACCATGTTTAAAAAATTATCTAAGTGTGTTTATTTAGAAACTGAGCAAGTGCATATGGGATGTTAAGAGATGATTCAAGGCAAATAAACAATGTTTACCACACTTAAGACAATATATTTAATGGGATGTTAGAAAAGATACAACCTAAGATGGCAACTATAAAGTATCTGTAGCATTAAAGCCCATTTCATATTGGAATGGGCATATTAACAATGGTATTGGTAACAGTATGTGTTATGATACCCAGTATAAATGTTTAAAATTGTATCAGCTAACCACATGATTTGTATGTCCAACTATAGAAATTTCCTAGCAGGCCAGAATGTTTACATTTATGCAAGAACTAACTAAGCTTCAGAGGATGTGGCTGATAGACTGTTATTTTCAGTAGAGCATGACCACATGTCCTGTGTGCAATTTGCTTGCTAAAGGAATGAGCCAGTTTATTTTGTAAGTTGTGTAACTAGTATCATAAGGAGCCAAATGGGAAATAGGAATTCACATGTGTACAGTAGGTTGTCAGAAATCTAATCAAGTCTCCTTAGTATGCCAGAGCAGGAAGGGGAAGACAATGGTGGTCATTCCGAGTTGTTCGCAAGCTGCATTTGTGATAGCCGGGCAGCGGCAGGTCCTTCAGTGATTTTAATAAGCATTGCACACCAGGCCGTTTCATCACATAAGCAAGCAGTTTATTCACAGTTCAGACAGGGTTATCACGACAGTAACATTTAACTTTTTTTTCTTCTCTCCAGCACAATATTCATATGGGTTACATCAGGTTACATCTCCTTTCATTTGCTTCACTGGCAATAACAGCATTTACAGTGATGTGGCAGCATTACAGTACAGTACATACCAGTGCAGTCTCTGGGAATCAGTAGTGCGGCTTCCGCAAACTGAGATTCATTTCAGTGTGCTCTCCCCCATTCGCTAGGGGCTCTATCTAAATGGGATCTCTCATGGACACGTTACTGGGGGCCTTCCGCCACACGTGATTTCCTATCACTCACCCAGCTTGTCCTCTCCCGCAGACTCACACCTCCCATCCCGCTTCTGGGGTACCCCTGAAGGTGAAGATCCCCTTTATTTCTTCCACTGATTGTTCATGCTGTAACTTCTCTCACACTGCAAATCTGGTATATCTCTTGCTCTTCCTAGCAGCACCTACATGCTGTTCCATAATGCCAGGGACTGTGGAGTTATAGATGCTTGTTCCACAGTCCCCAGACTGCGTTTCTCCTGGACACTAGCCTGTGCCCTCCATCTCAGTCCTCAGCTCACACTGCACTGTCCTGTGCTTTGTTCCTTTTTCTAAAATCCCCCTGCACTTCCTGTCCTAACCCCCTAGATGTGGCAGGGTCTGCCAGAACTGGTTTTGGGGCCATAAAACTCCCCCACTCACTGATAAGAATTAAATGGCTTTTGGAACTTTCCAATATCTCTTGTATCCTAACATTCCAGTATGCCACACATTCATTCGCTGTTCAACAATTAGGAAAAAAAATAGCACTTCTGCGAATGCGTATGCGGTGCAATGCGCACGTGCGGCGTACTATTACAACAAACGATGTAGTTTTACACAGGGTCTAGCGATGCTTTTTAGTAGCACAGGCAGCCGTAGAGTGATTGACAGGAAGAGGGCGTTTCTGGTGTTAAGTGACCGTTTTCAGGGAGTGTTCGGAAAAACGCAGGCGTGGCAGAAAAATGCAGGCGGGGCTGGATGAATGCAGGGCGTGTTTGTGACATCAAATCCGGAACTGAATAGTCTGAAGTGATCGCAAGCACTAAGAAGGTCTGATGCTACTCTAAAACTGCACACATTTTTTTGTAGCCGCTCTGCGATCCATTCGTTCGCACTTCTGCTAAGCTAAAATACACTCCCAGTGGGTGGCGGAATAGCGTTTGCATGGCTGCTAAAAACTGCTAGCGAACGAACAACTCAGAATGACCACCATTATCTCTTGTCATGTCCTATGTCTTGCTGCCCACAGTGTCTTATCCAT
This sequence comes from Pseudophryne corroboree, assembly GCF_028390025.1. NCBI lineage: Eukaryota > Metazoa > Chordata > Amphibia > Anura > Myobatrachidae > Pseudophryne > Pseudophryne corroboree. The sequence continues at coordinate 243,012,599 of NC_086453.1, read as the reverse complement.
TTGCTGGACATAAACTCTGTTCTGAGAAAATGGTCAGACAATCACACCTGGTACCAGGGAAGTAATTCAGTCTCAGACTTTCTGTCTCCCCTGTGCTTTGAAGAGGAAGTATCCATTTCTGTGAGAAAGCAATCATAACAGCATAGGTATATTAACCAGGCAAATTGTAATCCCAGTGTTAATTTTTTAAGGTAGCCACACAGCTAAGATGGTCCAGCTTCTGTCAGGAGGGACCTACTCCACACATTGTCCAATTTTCAAAGGTGATATCCAAACTTTGTTTTTCTCCTATTTACTTTCTTTGGAATTGTCTGTAATCTGTGTGTACTTTTAAATAATCATAATACTCTTTGTAACTCTTTTTTTTATCTATAAACTTTGAATTTATTCTTGAAATTAAAACAATTTATAGTTCTGATATTCTATGTTCTTATACTTACGGCATTGTGGGGCACATGCTAATGATTAATAAAGTGTAACCGAAGGGCCGCTGTGGGAGGACTACCCTCCTAGAATAATCCCCTTGGTGGTGGCAGAAGTTAGAACACTATATTTTGTTAGGATAATTTGCAAAACATCAAAGTCACCACCACCCGACTGGCACTATTGTGACAGTATCTAAATAACTTCCTGTGTTTTGTTTATTGCATCAACCGAGCTTCTGACCAATAAGAGGTGATCTTCACTGGACACCTACATACTCAGACAAGTTTTTACCTCTTTTAGGGTACGCAGATGTGGAGTATACTTTTAGTACTGACTATAGGGGTCATTCCGAGTTGATCGCTAGCTGAATTTTTTCACAGCGCAGCGATCAGGCTAAAAAGCGTCAGTTCTGCGCATGCGTATGCGGCGCAATGCGCACACGTGACATACGGGCACAACGAACGATGTTGTTTTGCACAGGGTCTAGCGATGCATTTCAGTCGCACTGCTTGCCACAGAGTAATTGACAGGAAGTGGGCATTTCTGGGTGGCAACTGACTGTTTTCAGGGAGTGTGCGGAAAAACTCAGGCATGCCAGGAAAAATGCAGGCGTGGTTGGGCGAATGCTGGGCGGGTTTGTGATGTCAAATCCGGAACTGAATAGTCTGAAGTGATCGCAAGCGCTGAGTAAGTTTTGAGTTGCTCGGAAACTACAAAAAACATTTTTGCAGGTGCTCTCTGTGATACAACCGTTCGCACTTCTGCTAAGCTAAAATACACTCTCAGTGGGCGGCGGCATAGCATTTGCACGGCTGCTAAAATTAGCTAGCGAGCGATCAAATCGGAATGACCCTCAATAAACTAACATACTACAGTATTAGTGTTATTTCTTTCATATTATCTGTGCACAGTACAAATCTAAAACCTGCTAATTGCAGGTGCATTCAAAGGAAGTCTCACCTCTATCCTATGAGGAAGTAACTATTATATATTTCTTCTTACTTCAAGTCAAAATACAATGCCTCCTCCTGCCATTTGAGATGGCACTTGTACTGTGGATAACCACACCACTCATTCTGTTGGAGAACAGGGGCAGAAGAATAACAATACTTTGTCATCCTTTCCTGTATCTAACCCTCTCACGCTGTCAGTCACTTCAATACATGATTGCAGAAAGGAACATAGGTGACTGCTCGTTCCCTGTGATCCTACCTGTGATCAAATATTATACAACACTGATAGTATCTGCAAGCGGTGGGGAGAGCTAAGATAGAGGACAGAAGGTGAGGTATGCTGCACCACCTAGTACTGTATTTCCAAGCCTGACAACTTGCCCTCTGAGACAGGGTTTGCAACAGTATACTGCATAATGTTTGAAAGGAGAACATCACTGAAATCCTTTTTGTTAATTTAGATATGATAAAACAGATATATATTTATCATTATTGAAAGTAGCTTTAAGTGGGTGACTTGTAGTGATGAAATAGGTGGAGCTAACAAGGTTCAGACCAGCTTGACCAGATAAAGTATATGTTCATTTCTAAGTGTCTGGAGTGTTCAAATTACCCTTTTGCTAAATGGAAATGTCCTTTCAACAATGGCATATATTACAATTTTGCACTGGACTTGTTTATGTGGGAACCAGTAATACAGAAAAAAAAAATCAGATGAGCTGTTTTCTTTCTGCTGGAAATTCTGAGCAGAAAGTATCAAGCAGCTCACATTGGGTGTGAGCGCTGCACTGGCTCTTCCATTACTTACATGCCCTGCTGTTTCTGGAAAAGGAAAGATTCACGTGCAGTCTTCTGTATAATTACACTGTCTGCATTTTAAGCTGGATGTCGCAGCTCTCTACAAAATATTGTTTCTCAACAGTACCCAGGTCAGAAATGACAGCATATTAAGTGCTGTACCGCTGTGTCAGAAATGGAGACAATGTCCAGGCCTGCAGCACCGTTCTTATCTGTAGAAAGCTTTGTGTCAATGAAATGAAGTAGGGGAAAGATATTTTATAATGCCAAAAGCAATGTCCTCACTACATTGATATGTGGAGAGAGTTGTCTCAGTATATCTATCAAGTATGTATGCGCCCTAGCCCCTGTCATTGTGTACATTACATAAGGTAGTATGTATGCACCCTAGCCTCTGTCATTTTGTACAGTACATAAGGTAGTATGCACATACCCTAGCCCCTGTCATTGTGTATATTACATAAGGTAGTATGTATGCACCCTAGCCCTTGTCATTGTGTACATTACATAAGGTAGTATGTATGCACCCTAGCCCGTCATTGTGTATATTACATAAGGTAGTATGCACATACCCTAGCCCCATCATTGTGTACATTACATAAGGTAGTATGTATGCACCCTAGCCTCTGTCATTGTGTACATTACATAAGGTAGTATGCACATACCCTAGCCCCGTCATTGTGTACAGTACATAAGGTAGTATGTATGCACCCTAGCCCCTGCCATTGTGTACAGTACATAAGGTAGTATGTATGCACCCTAGCCCCTGTCATTGTGTACATTACATAAGGTAGTATGTATGCACCCTAGCCTCTGTCATTGTGTACATTACATAAGGTAGTATGTATGCACCCTAGCCTCTGTCATTGTGTACATTACATAAGGTAGTATGCACAGGGCCGGTGCTAGGGTGTTCGGCGCCCCCCTGCAAACTATAAAATTGCGCCCTCCCATATTCCGTTGGCGTGCGCCGGGAAAAGGGGTGTGGTCTCACAACTAAGGGGCATGGCCACACAATAGTACCCCCATTTAAAATTACGCCACAATGTAGCACAATCTTATTAATCTTATACGTAATGCCCCACCCGTAGTAGTAGCGTCCTTATATGTAATGCACCCCAGTAGTAGTAGCACCCTTATACATAATGCACTCACAGTAGTAGTAGCATCCTTATACATAATGCCCCCCAGTAGTAGTAGCATCCTTATACGTAGTGCCCCCCCAGTAGTAGTAGCATCCTTATACATAATGCACACAGAGTAGTAGTAGCATCCTTATACGTAGTGCACCCCCAGTAGTAGATGCGTCCTTATATACGTAATGCCCCCCCCCAGTAGTAGAAGCGTCCTTATACGTAGTGCACCCCCAGTAGTAGAAGCGTCCTTGTACGTAATTCCCCCCTAGTAGTAGTAGCGTCCTTATACGTAATGCCCCCCCCCACAGTACTAGTAGCGTCCTTATACGTAATGGCCCCCCCAGTAGTAGCATCTTTACATGTAATGCCCCCCCCTGTAGTAGTAGCGTCCTTATGCATAATGCCCCCCCCAGTAGTAGCATCCTTATACGTAATGCCCCTCTAGTAGTGGTAGCATTGTTATACGTAATGCCCCCCGAGTAATAGTAGCGTCCTTATATATAATGCCCCCAAGTAGTAGTAGCGTTCTTATACGTAATGCCACCCCCCAGCAGTAGTAGCGTCCTTATACGTAGTGCACCCCCAGTAGTAAAAGCGTCCTTACACGTAATTCCCCATAATAGTAGTATCGTCCATATACGTAATGCCCCACAGTAGTAGTAGCGTCCTTTTACATAATGCACCCCCAGTAGAAGCCTCCTTATATGTAATTCCCCCGTAGTACTAGAAGCGTCCTTATAAGTAATGCCCCCCCCCAGCAGTAGTAGCGTTGTTATGCGTAATGCCCCCCCTGTAGTAGCGTCCTTATATGTAATGCACCCTCCCAGTAGTAGTAGCGTTGTTACGCGTAAAGCCCCCCCTGTAGTAGTAGCATCCTTATACGTAGTGCACCCACAGTAGTAGTAACATCCTTATACGTAATTCCCCCCTAGTAGTAGTATCGTCCTTATAAATAATGGCCACCCCAGTAGTAGCGTAGTTTCACGTAATGCCCCCCTGTAGTAGTAGCGTCCTTATACGTAATGCCCCCCCAGTAGTAGTAGCGTCCTTGCATGTAATGGCCTCCCCCAGTAGTAGCGTCATTATACGTAATGCCCCCCCCAGTACTAGCGTCCATAAAGTGCGCGTACGCAGACATACCTCACACACACAATTCACACATATATACACACACATACACACCCACCCACCATATGCACACACACACACACACACACACACACACACACACACACACACACACACACACACACACACACACCAACCACTTACCTAAGCCAGTCTCCCTCTGTACTGCAGTGCAGCCTGGTCAGTGTAGCTCCGCCCCTTCTGTCCCGGTTAGCCCCGCCCCCTTTCGGCCCGTTAAGCTCCGCCCCCGTCTGTCCCGTACTCAGCCGCTGTCACACGGGGAGGGGAGGCAGGAGGTTTTTGATTCTGCAGACGCTGCTGCCAGTGACTGTCATACAGTGACAGACACAGCAGCAGCAGGGGGGACAGGAGTCACAGGACGGCGCAGCAGTGAAGGGATTCAGAGCAGGGAAAGCGCCTCTCTGTCCCAGCGCCTCCCTGCACTGCATCCCTTCGCTGAGCGGGTAGCGCCGGGCCTGAGTATGCACATACCCTGGCCCCGTCATTGTGTACATTACATAAGGTAGTATGTATGCACCCTAGCCCCTGTCATTGTGTACAGTACATAAGGTGGTATGTATGCACCCTAGCCCTTGTCATTGTGTACATTACATAAGGTAGTATGCACATACCCTAGCCCCATCATTGTGTACATTACATAAGGTAGTATGTATGCACCCTAGCCTCTGTCATTGTGTACATTACATAAGGTAGTATGCACATACCCTAGCCCCGTCATTGTGTACAGTACATAAGGTAGTATGTATGCACCCTAGCCCCTGTCATTGTGTACAGTACATAAGGTAGTATGTATGCACCCTAGCCCCTGTCATTGTGTACATTACATAAGGTAGTATGTATGCACCCTAGCCCCTGTCATTGTGTACATTACATAAGGTAGTATGTATGCACCCTAGCCCCTGTCATTGTGTACATTACATAAGGTAGTATGTATGCACCCTAGCCCCTGTCATTGTGTATATTACATAAGGTAGTATGCACATACCCTAGCCCCTGTCATTGTGTACATTACATAAGGTAGTATGCACATACCCTAGCCCTGTCATTGTGTACATTACATAAGGTAGTATCTATGCACCCTAGCCTCTGTCATTGTGTTCAGTACATAAGGTAGTATGCACATACCCTAGCCCCGTCATTGTGTACATTACATAAGGTAGTATGTATGCACCCTAGCCCCTGTCATTGTGTACATTACTTAATGAAGTATGCACATACCCTAGCCCCTGTCATTGTGTACATTACATAAGGAAGTATGTATGCACCTTAGCCTCTGTCATTGTGTACATTACATAAGTTATTATGTAACCACCCTAGCCCCTGTTATTGTGTACATTACATAAGGTATTATGTAACCACCCTAGCCCCTGTCATTGTGTACAGTACAAAAGGTAGCATGTAAGCACCCCAGCCCCTGTTATTGTGTACATTACATAAGGCAGAATGTATGGGCCCTAGACCCTGTCATTGTGTATAGTACATAAGGTAGTATGTATGCACCCTAGACCCTGTCATTGTGTACATTAAATAAGGTAGTATATACGCACCCTAGCCCCTGTCATTGTGAACAGTACATAATGTAGTATGTACGCACCCTAGCCCCTGTCATTGATGTCTTGATAAAGGTTATTCACTGAAACGCGTTGACACAGGAGTGTGAGTAGCTTCATACCTTCCAGCTGATGTTTGTTACTTTCTTTTGTTTTTAACTTTGCATGTTTTTTTGATGTTGGTGCAACTTTTATTCACATTGCGTGTGGATTTTTGTAACATGTTTTTATACGGAACATGTTATGGATTTTTAATCCAATAAATATTGCTTTTTCTGACTACCACGGACCTGAGTGCTCCAGTGCTTTGTATGAAGATTTTCACCAGCCGTGTAAAAGATACCTTTATGGGAGCACAAACACACTATGAACTGTGAGTTTGGGTACGCCATACCTTTAACAGGCCTCCAGAAAGATACCTTGATGTGTTTTCTTCCCCTCCTTTTGTTGTGAGTGTTGGGGTACGCTCCTGAATATTACAAATCCTTGGGTAATACCACTAAACTGGTTTTGCATCTAGAGAGTGAAAGACACCAGAGCGGTTTCTAAAGTGATTGGGGCACTATTTGGTTTTAAAGATACCTTGATGTGTGTACTCCCTCTACCTTTTGTGTGAGTAGGGTACGCCTTTGATTAAGTCCCTAAAACCCCATATTCTTACTCCCTGGTTGTTAAGGATATACTACACATTGTTTTGTTTATCATATCTTTTCATATTGGGACACATGACCCGGACATACATTATGAGAAAAAGAACCTAGGACAACATTCAACACAAAGATACCTTGATGCGTTTACCACCCTCCCTCTTGCTGTGAGTGTTAGGGTACGCCTTCTAATTATTGTAAGCTGACTACGTTTGGGTAACATCACGTGACTGGTTTGCACTTCAGAGAATGAAAGACACCAGACGGAACTTTTAAAGGGATCAGGGCACTACTCGGTTAAAAGATACCTTGATGTGTATACTCCCTCTATCCTTTGTGTGAGTGGGGTACGCCCTTGAGCAGCTTCTAAAAATCTGTATTTTCACCTCGTTACTTGTTTAAGAACAAACTAAACATTGTATTTCTTTTGTTATAATTTCTTCTGGGTTACCCATTCTGGGTATATATCACCTGAAGAAGAATTGGAAATACGAGAAATTCTCTGCACCTCTCCTAAAAAGGGAAGTATTATCTTCTTTCCTATTAAGCGCACCGTATGTTATACAGGTCCAAAATTTGTGTTGTGTGAAATTGTGTTTTAAATGTGGTGACATTTATTATTTGGACCTGAACAAACTGAGCTGCTTTGCGCCACATTGATGCACTTTCCCCAAAAAACGTATTTTTCTAGTACATAAGGTAGTAGCTAAGCACGCTTGCCCCTGTTATTGTGTATAGTACATAAGGTAGTATGGAAGCACCCTAGCTCCTGTCATTGTGTGCATTACATTAGGTAATATGTACATACCCTAGCCCCTTTTATTGTGTACATTACATTAGGCATAATGAATTCGCCCTAGCCCCTTTCATTGTGTATATTACATAAGGTAGTATGTATGCACCCTAGACCCTGTCATTGTGTACATTACATAAGGTAGTATGTACGTACCCTAGCCCCTGACATTGTGTACAGTACATAAGGTATTAATGTACGCACCCTAGCCCCTGTCTTTGTGAACAGTACATAGGGTAGTATGTACGTACCCTAGCCCCTGTCATTGTGTACAGTATATAAGGTAGTATGTATGCACCCTAGACCCTGTCATTGTGTACAGTACATAAGGTAGTATGTACGCATCCTAGCACCTGTCATTGCGTACATTACATAAGGCAGAATGTATGGGCCTAGCCCCTGTCATCGTGTACAGTACATAAGGTAGAATGCATGCACCCTAGCCCCTGTCATTGTGTACAGTATATAAGGTAGTATGTATGCACCCTAGCCCCTGTCATTGTGTACAGTACATAAGGTAGTATGTACATACTAGTGATGAGCGGGTTCGGTTCCGCGGAATCCGAACCCCCCCGAACTTCACCCATTTTACACGGGTCCGAGGCAGACTCGAATCTTCCCGCCTTGCTCGGTTAACCCGAGCGCGCCCGAACGTCATCATCCCGCTGTCGTATTCTCGCGAGATTCGTATCCTATATAAGGAGCCGCGCGTCGCCGCCATTTTAACTCGTGCATTGGAGATGATAGGGAGAGGACGTGCAGCGTCCTCTCAGTTGTGTTCAGTGTGCTGCAAATATCTGTGCTCAGTGTGCTGCAAGTATCTGTGCTCAGTGTGCTTGCAAATATCTGTGCTGAGTGTGCTTAAAATATCTACGTTCTCTGCCTGAAAAACGCTCCATATCTGTGCTGCATTGTAGTATAGGAGGACAGGACAGTGCAGAATTATGCTGACCAGTGACCACCAGTATAGCAGTATGGTACAGTAGTCCACTGCTCTACCTACCTCTGTGTCATCTAGTATACTATCCATCCATCCCTGTGGTGCATTTTAGTTGTTGTGCGGTGTATATATAGTAGGAGAACAGTGCATAATTTTGCTGACCACCAGTATATAATATATAGCAGTACGGTACAGTAGTCCACTGCTCTACCTATCTCTGTGTCGTCAAGTATACTATCCATCCATACCTGTGGTGCATTTAAGTTGTTGTGCGCAGTAGTAGGAGGACAGTGCAAAATTTTGCTGACCGCCAGTATATAATATATAGCAGTACGGTATAGTAGGCCACTGCTCTACCTACCTCTGTGTCGTCAAGTATACTATCCATCCATCCCTGTGGTGCATTTAAGTGGTGCGGTGTATATATAGTAGGAGGACAGTGCATAATTTTGCTGACAACCAGTATAAAATGTATAGCAGTACGGTACAGTAGGCCACTGCTCTACCTACCTCTGTGTCGTCAAGTATACTATCCATCCCTGTGGTGCATTTAAGTGGTGCGGTGTATATACAGTAGGAGGGCAGTGCATAATTTTGCTGACCGCCAGTATATAATATATAGCAGTACGGTACAGTAGGCCACTGCTCTACCTACCTCTGTGTCGTCAAGTATACTATCCATCCATCCCTGTGGTGCATATAATTGGTGCAGTGTATATATAGTAGGAGGACAGTGCATAATTTTGCTAACCGCCAGTATATAATATATAGCAGTACGGTACAGTAGGCCACTGCTCTACCTACCTCTGTGTCGTCAAGTATACTATCCATCCATCCCTGTGGTGCATTTAAGTGGTGCAGTGTATATATAGTAGGAGGACAGTGCATAATTTTGCTGACCGCCAGTATATAATATATAGCAGTACGGTACAGTAGGCCACTGCTCTACCTACCTCTGTGTCGTCAAGTGTACTATCCATCCATCCCTGTGGTGCATTTAAGTGGTGCGGTGTATATATAGTAGGAGGACAGTGCATAATTTTGCTGACCGCCAGTATATAATATATAGCAGTACGGTACAGTAGGCCACTGCTCTACCTACCTCTGTGTCGTCAAGTTTACTATCCATCCATCCCTGTGGTGTATTTAAGTGGTGCGGTGTATATATAGTAGGAGGACAGTGCATAATTTTGCTGTCCACCAGTATATTATATATAGCAATACGGTACAGTAGTCCACTGCTCTACCTACCTCTGTGTCGTCAAGTATACTATCTATCCATACCTGTGGTGCATTTTAGTTGTTGTGCGGTGTATATATAGTAGGAGGAGAGTGCATAATTTTGCTGACCACCAGTACATAATCAGAGCCGGCCCTAACCAATATGATGCCCATGGCAAGATTTTGGCTGGTGCCCCCTTGCACCAGCGCTGGTTCCGCATCTGACCTTGCACTTCTTTCCCAGCACCATCACCCCTCATCCATAGCAGTCCTTATTTTGGTGTCTGTACCCCCTATATTTTTAATAGGAACAGTTCGCACATTTGGCGCACAGCCCAAAAAGGGGTGTTTTTTTGCTGGCAAGGGGCATGGCCACACAATAGTAACCCCAATTTCAATTACACCACACAATACTGCACTTTATTCACATTTGATCATGCAATAGTTTCCATAATTCATATTACATCTCACAGTAGTATCACTTTACCTTATAAATGTTACTTCTCACAGTAGTGCCCCTTATTCACATTACATCACACTGAATTGCTCCTTATTCACATTACACCACACCCTATTGCTCTTTATTCACATTAGACAATACAGTAGTGCCCTTTCTATACGCAACGCCACATAGTAGAGCACCTTAAACACATAATGCCACACTGTAATGCCCCTAACACTTATGAGACACATTATTAATATCCTTATAAACATAATGCGCCTTACACATTATGCCAACATTTATTAATGCCCTTTTACACGTAATGTCCCTTACACATATGTCACACATTATTAATGTCCTTATAAACATAATGACACACATAGTGCCCCCTACACATTTGCTGCACATTATTAATGCCCCTATACACATAATGACACATACAGTAGTACCCTGTTACACATATGCAGAGCCGGCCCTAACCAATATGATGCCCTAGGCAAGATTTTGGCTGATGCCCCCTAGCACCACTGCTGGTTCCGCCTCTGAGCTTGCACCTCTTTCCCAGCACCATCACCCCTCACCCATAGCAGTCCTTATTTTGGGGTTTGTACCCACTATATTTTAAATAGGAACAGTTTGCACATTTTGCGCACAGCCTAAAAAGTGGTGTGTTTTTGCTGGCAAGGGGCATGGCCCCACAATAGTAACCCCAATTCCAATTACGCCACACAGTACTGCAACTTTATTCACATTTGATCATGCAATAGTGTCCATAATTCATATTACATCCCACAGTAGTATCACTTTACCTTATAAACGTTACTCTTCACAGTAGAGCCCCTTATTCACATTACATCACACTGAATTCCTCCTTATTCACATTACACCACACCCTATTGCTCTTTATTCACAGTAGACAACACAGTAGTGCCCTTTCTATACGCAACGCCACATAGTAGAGCACCTTATACACATAATGCCCCACATTAGTAATGCATTTATACACATAATTCCACACAGTAATGCCCCTTACACATATGAGACAAATTATTAATGTCCTTATAAACATAATGCGCCTTACACATTATGACAACCTTTATTAATGCTCTTTTACACATGTCCCTTACACATATGCCGGACATTATTAATGCCCTTATACACATAGTGCCCCCTACACATTTGCTGCACAATTTTAGTGCCCCTATACACATAATGACACACATACAGTAGTACCCTGTTACACATATGCCGCACATTATTAATGCCCTTATACACATAATGACACACACAGGGCCCCTTTACACATATGTTGCACATTATTAATGCATTTTTACATGACACACATAATGCTCCTTATACATATTCCGAACACTACTGCACAACCAACCCACTCACATGCACACAGCACTAACACTGCCACTAACACTGTGACCTCTGCCTCTGCTTGGATACAGATGTGTCCTCACAAATCTTGCCTCAATGCTAACGTCGGGCACCTTTGTTATGAAAATGCATCTTATTTGCATTGCTATGTGGCTAGGATGCACAAGCAGCTTCTGCTGATTAAAATGATATGCAGCATGCCTATATACTGTGTGAGACTGTGGCTGTATCTGCATATGAACCGCTACACACAGAATATAGGCATGCTGCGTATCATTTTAATCAGCAGAAGCTGCTGATGCCCCTAGGCATATCAAATGCCCTAGGCAATTGCCTAGTTTGCCTATGCCTATGGCCGGCTCTGCACATATGCCGCACATTATTAATGCCCTTATACACATAATGACACACATAGTGCCCCCTACACATTTTCTGCATGTTGTTAGTGCCCCTAAACACATAATGACACACATACAGTAGTACCCTGTTACACATATGACGCACATTATTAATGACACACATAGTGCCCCTTACACAAATGTTACACAGTATTGATTATTTTTTACATGACACACATAATGCTCCTTACACATATTCTGAACACTACTACACAACCAACCCACTCACATGCACACAGTACTCACTCTGCCAATAACACTGTGCCCTCTGCTTGGATACAGATGTGTCCTCATAAATCTTGCCTCAATGTGAACGTCAGGCACATTTTTTTAATGAAAATTAATCTTATTTGCATTGCTATGTGGCTAGGATGCACAAGCAGCTTCTACTGATTAAACTGATATGCAGCATGCCTATATAATGTGTCTGTATCTGCATATGAAATGCTACACACAGAATATAGGCATGCTGCATATCATTTTAATCAGCAGAAGCTGCTGATGCTCCTAGGCATACCAAATGCCCTAGGCAATTGCCTAGTTTGCCTATACCTATGGCCGGCTCTGTATATAATTATAGCAGTACGGTACAGTAGTCCACTGCTCTACCTACCTCTGTGTCGTCAAGTATACTATCCATCCATCCCTGTGGTGCATTTAAGTGGTGCGGTGTATATATAGTAGGAGGACAGTGCATAATTTTGCTGACCGCCAGTATATAATATATAGCAGTACGGTACAGTAGGCCACTGCTAAACCTACCTCTATGTCGTCAAGTATACTATCCATCCATCCCTGTGGTGCATTTAAGTGGTGCAGTGTATATATAGTAGGAGGACAGTGCATAATTTTGCTGACCACCAGTAAATAATATATAGCAGTACGGTACAGTAGGCCACTGCTCTACCTACCTCTATGTCGTCAAGTATACTATCCATCCATCCCTGTGGTGCATTTAAGTGGTGCGGTGTATATATAGTACGAGGACAGTGCATAATTTTGCTGACCACCAGTATATTATATATAGCAGTACGGTACAGTAGTGCACCACTCTACCTACCTCTGTGTCGTCAAGTATACTATCCATCCATCCCTGTGGTGCATTTAAGTGGTGCAGTGTATATATAGTATGAGGGCAGAGCATAATTTTGCTGACCGCCAGTATATAATATATAGCAGTACGGTACAGTAGGCCACTGCTCTACCTACCTCTGTGTCGTCAAGTATACTATCCATCGATCACTGTGGTGCATTTAAGTGGTGCGGTGTATATATAGTAGGAGGACAGTGCATAATTTTGCTGACCGCCAGTATATAATATATAGCAGTATGGTACAGTAGGCCACTGCTCTACCTACCTCTGTGTCGTCAAGTATACTATCCATCCATCCCTGTGGTGCATTTAAGTGGTGCGGTGTATGTATAGTAGGAGGACAGTGCATAATTTTGCTGACCACCATTATATTATATATAGCAGTACGGTACAGTAGTCCACTGCTCTACCTACCTCTATGTCGTCAAGTATACTGTCCATCCATACCTGTGGTGCATTTTAGTTGTTGTGAGGTGTATATATAGTATAAGGACAGTGCATAATTTTGCTGACCACAAGTATATATTATATAGCAGTACGGTACAGTAGGCCACTGCTCTACCTACTTCTGTGTCGTCAAGTATACTATCCATCCATCCCTGTGGTACTTTTAAGTGGTGCAGTGTATATATAGTAGGAGGACAGTGCATAATTTTGCTGAACACCAGTATATAATATATAGCAGTACGGTACAGTAGGCCACTGTTCTACCTACCTCTGTGTCGTCAAGTATACTATCCATCCATAACTGTGGTGCATTTTAGTTGTTGTGCGCAGTATATAAAGTAGTAGGCCATTGCTATTGATATATTACTAGTGATGAGCGAGGTTCGGTTTTACTCGGTTTTACTCGGTTTTACTCGGTTCTCAAAACGGCATCTTATTGGCTATCCAAAACACGTGACATCCGTGAGCCAATAAGATGCCGTTTTGAGAACCGAGTAAAACCGAGTAAAACCGAATCCGCTCATCACTATAAATTACTGGCATATAATTCCACACATTAAAAAATGGAGAACAAAAATGTGGAGGGTAAAATAGGGAAAGATCAAGATCCACTTCCACCTCGTGCTGAAGCTGCTGCCACAAGTCAAAGCAGAGACGATGAAATGTCATCAACGTCGTCTGCCAAGGCCGATGCCCAATGTCATAGTAGAGAGCATGTAAAATACATTAAACAAAATGTCAGTAAAATGACCCACAAATCAAAATTAAAAGCGTCCGATGAGAAGCGTAAACTTGCCAATATGCCATTTACGACATGGAGTGGCAAGGAACGGCAGAGGCCCTGTCCTATGTTCATGGCTAGTGGTTCAGTTTCACATGAGGATGGAAGCACTCATCCTCCTGCTAGAAAACTTAATAGAGATAAGATGGCAAAAGCACAGCAAAGAACTGTGCGTTCTTCGAAATCACAAATCCCCAAGGAGAGTCCAATTGTGTCGGTTGCGATGCCTGACCTTCCCAACACTGGACGGGAAGAGGTGGTGCCTTACACCATTTGCACACCCCCTGCAAGTGCTGGAAGGAGCACCCGCAGTCCAGTTCCTGATAGTCAAATTTAAGATGTCACTGTTGAAGTACACCAGGATGAGGATATGGGTGTTGCTGGCGCTGGGGAGGAAATTGACAAGGAGGATTCTGATGGTGAGGTGGTTTGTTTAAGTCAGGCACCCGGGGAGACACCTGTTGTCCGTGGGACGGATATGGCCATTGACATGCCTGGTCAAATTACAAAAAAAATCATTTCTTCAGTGTGGAATTATTTCAACAGAAATGCGGACAACTGGTGTCAAGCCGTGTGTTGCCTTTGTCAAGCTGTAATAAGTAGGGGTAAGGACGTTAACCACCTAGGAACATCCTCCCTTATACGTCACCTGGAGCGCATTCATCACAAGTCATTGACAAGTTCAAAAACTTTGGGTGACAGCGGAAGCAGTCCACTGCCAACTAAATCCCTTCCTCTTGTAACCAAGCTCCTGCAAACCACACCACCAACTCCCTCAGTGTCAATTTCCTCCTTACACAGGAAAGCCAATAGTCCTGCAGGCCATGTCACTGTCAAGTCTGATGAGTCCTCTCCTGCCTGGGATTCCTCCGATGCATCCTTGAGTGTAACGCCTACTGCTGCTGGCGCTGCTGTTGTTGCTGCTGGGAGTCGATCGTCATCCCAGAGGGGAGGTTGGAAGACCACTTGTACTACTTCCAGAAAGCAATTGACTGTCCAACAGTCCTTTGCGAGGAAGATGAAATATCCCAGCAGTCATCCTGCTGCAAAGCGGATAACTCAGGCCTTGGCAGCCTGGGTGGGGAAAAACGTGTTTCCGGTATCCACCGTTAATTCACAGGGAACTAGAGAATTGCTTGAGGTACTGTGTCCCCGGTACCAAATACCATCTAGGTTCAACTTCTCTAGGCAGGCGATACCGAAAATGTACACAGATGTCAGAAAAAGAGTCACCAGTGTCCTAAAAAATGCAGTTGTACCCAATGTCCACTTAACCACGGACATGTGGACAAGTAAACCAGGGCAGACTCAGGACTATATGACTATGACAACCCACTGGGTAGATGTATTGCCTACCGCAGCAAGAACAGCAGCGGCGGCACCAGTAGCAACATCTCGCAAACGCCAACTCGTTCCAAGGCAGGCTATGCTTTGTATCACCACTTTCCATAAGAGGAACACAGCTGACAACCTCTTACGGAAACTGAGGAACATCATCGCTGAATGGCTTACCCCAATTGGACTCTCCTGGGGATTTGTGACATCGGACAACGCCACCAATATTGTGCGTGCATTACATCTGGGCAAATTCCAACACGTCCCATGTTTTGCACATACATTGAATTTGGTGGTGCAGAATTATTTGAAAAATGACAGGAGTGTGCAAGAGATGCTGTCTGTGGCCCGAAGAATTGCGGGCCACTTTCGGCATTCAGCCACCGTGTGCGGAAGACTGTATGACCTTATCTTCTCTATAATCCCTTCCTCTCACTATTCCTATATAGGAGCACTCTCATTGGTAGATAGCCTCTCTACTATCATACCACGCTGCTAATGCCCGATCTCGTCCGATCTTGGAAGCGAAACAGCGTTGGGCCAGGTCAGTACCTTGAGAGGAGACTCCCTGGGAATACCCGGTTTTGTAGAGTACGGACTATTCCCCTTCTTTGGAAGGGTGGACACCAACAGCAGTATCACCACTACGTACTATTTCTAACATTCCTTTCTTACACCTACTAGTGTTCAGGTCATGCTAATCTAGACATTCTCAAATTTACTTGAACAAAATTTATTAACAGGTTAAAATCTAACTACTTGGTATTAATCCAATCTAAGCGGTCCTCCAATATACAGTACTGATCTCCTTGGTGGGTCTCATTAATACAGATTATCTGTACTGGTCAGGAGAAACGGGTGCTAGACTAATTTGTGTCTGCAGCCTTTCTAAATCCTTCTTTTGTGATTCAACAGACCAGAACATTTTATTATTATTATATATACTATTTATATATATATTTTTTCTCTCACATTTTTCTTATGTGTACACCCCTTTTTGGATCATAGAGGGACTATCTCTCAATTTTAAAGTTGATTAATAAACATACGTTTTAATGTTCTGTCATAATTGAACGTTAATTTTCTTTTTTTCATAAGAGTGCGCCCACACAAGAGCTTTCTCTCTCTCTCCTTGTCAGTACTTGTACTTTCTGGCTCTGGGCGCACCACCAAAAGGGACCATAATTGAAAGGTTTTAATTTCCCTTTCCAACAAAATTGTCCAATTTTGGTTTCTCATAATTCTTTTGGAATTTATAATATACCAGTGCCTGGTCGCTCTTTCGTTTGCCACTCCTAGATAGGCCAGGTGTTTGTGTCGGCCACTTGGGTCGCTTAGCTTAGTCACACAGCTACCTCATTGCGCCTCTTTTTTTCTTTGCATCATGTGCTGTTTGGGGACTATTTTTTTAATCTGCCATCCTGTCTGACACTGCAGTGCCACTCCTAGATGGGCCAGGTGTTTGTGTCGGCCACTTGGGTCGCTTAGCTTAGTCATCCAGCGACCTCGGTGCAAATTTTAGGACTAAAAACACTCTGACACTTTACTGCTGTCCTCTTATTTTCTTTCACATTCAGCAGCCTCTTTCATTTGCTTAACACTGATCTTTCACTCCTATCCTTTTTCTGTGTGATGCCCTGGGGTGGTTTGGCTGGGGTGGTCTGGGGGTGCTCTGTGTCCCGGAGGTGAACCCCTATAGTGCTTCTTTTTTGGTGGGGGCCCAAACCAACCAGTCATTTCAGTCACAGTCGTGTGGCAGACCCTGTCGCTGAAATGATGGGTTTGGTAAAGTGTGCATGTCCTGTTTATACAACAAAAGGGTGGGTGGGAGGGCCCAAGGACAATTCCATCTTGCACCTCTTTTTTCTTTAATTTTGCTTTGTATCATGTGCTGTTTGGGGACTATTTTTTTTGAAGTGCCATCCTGTCTGACACTGCAGTGCCACTCCCAGATGGGCCTGGTGTTTGTGTCGGCCACTTGGGTCGCTTAGCTTAGTCACACTGCTACCTCATTGCGCCTCTTTTTTTTCTTTGCATCATGTGCTGTTTGGGGACTATTTTTTGAGGTGCCATCCTGTCTGACACTGCAGTGCCACTCCCAGATGGGCCTGGTGTTTGTGTCGGCCACTTGGGTCGCTTAGCTTAGTCACACTGCTACCTCATTGCGCCTCTTTTTTTTCTTTGCATCATGTGCTGTTTGGGGACTATTTTTTTAATCTGCCATCCTGTCTGACACTGCAGTGCCACTCCTAGATGGGCCAGGTGTTTGTGTCGGCCACTTGGGTCGCTTAGCTTAGTCACACAGCTACATCATTGAGCCTCTTATTTTCTTTGCATCTTGTGCTGTTTGGGGACTATTTTTTTAATCTGCCATCCTGTCTGACACAGCAGTGCCACTCCTAGATGAGCCAGGTGTTTGTGTCGGCCACTTGGGTCGCTTAGTTTAGTCACACAGCTACCTCATTGCGCCTCTTTTTTTCTTTGCATCATGTGCTGTTTGGGGACTATTTTTTGAAGTGCCATCCTGTCTGACACTGCAGTGCCACTCCTAGATAGTACTGACAAGGAGAGAGAGAGAAAGCTCTTGTGTGGGCGCACTCTTATGAAAAAAGAAAATTAACGTTCAATTATGACAGAACATTAAAACGTATGTTTATTAATCAACTTTAAAATTGAGAGATAGTCCCTCTATGATCCAAAAAGGGGTGTACACATAAGAAAAATGTGAGAGAAAAAAAATATATATAAATAGTATATATAATAATAATAATAATAAAATGTTCTGGTCTGTTGAATCACAAAAGAAGGATTTAGAAAGGCTGCAGACACAAAATAGTCTAGCACCCGTTTCTCCTGACCAGTACAGATAATCTGTATTAATGAGACCCACCAAGGAGATCAGTACTGTATATTGGAGGACCGCTTAGATTGGATTAATACCAAGTAGTTAGATATTAACCCGTTAATAAATTTTGTTCAAGTAAATTTGAGAATGTCTAGATTAGCATGACCTGAACACTAGTAGGTGTAAGAAAGGAATGCTAGAAATAGTACGTAGTGGTGATACTGCTGTTGGTGTCCACCCTTCCAAAGAAGGGGAATAGTCCGTACTCTACAAAACCGGGTATTCCCAGGGAGTCTCCTTTCAAGGTACTGACCTGGCCCAACGCTGTTTTGCTTCCAAGATCGGACAAGATCGGGCATTAGCAGCGTGGTATGATAGTAGAGAGGCTTTCTACCAATGAGAGTGCACCTATATAGGAATAGTGAGAGGAAGGGATTATAGAGAAGATAAGGTCATACAGTGTGTGGATCTGCTTTCCACGTTAGGCAGGGCAAAAGGAATTACCACTCAGTGGCATCATAGACCCTGGATCGAGGATGAGAGTCCACAGAATGATAGTGAGAGAGAAAGAAGATGAGAGAAGGATTGAGAGCTAAATCAAAAATCAGCTGTTGAATAGTGTCTCAGAAAGGAGACCAGGACGCAAAATATGAGGCGTCAGGTAGGTTTGTAAATCTAACCACAAGTAATGTATCAATTCCTATTTATGTAAAAAAACAATCATGAATACACTGTCAAAGGAATCATTAATTAGGGTAAGGGATAGCATCAGCCTATTGAGTGTACCCTGCTGAAAAAGGAGATGATGATATCGACATGATGAGCAGAATACAACAAATAGATCTAATCTACAATCTGTGGGATTAATGGACTGTAATAAACACAGAAAATCCTAGCTGTATAAATCACGTATGCATTCCTGTTTTACCAAATCCATTCATGTGTACAGTGTCAATAGAAAAATCATTACTGAAGTTAGAGGATGACATCAGCCCATTAAATGCACCACACTGTACCTCATGATGAAAGATGAGTACAGTACAGTAAATAGGTCTGATCTGCAATCTGCAGGATTAATAGGCTATAATAGGCACAAAAATTCCAGCTGCGTGATATGCAGTATTAATCAGAGTGCCTGAGTGAGATAGGCACTAATGGCAGAGGTAATAAAGACTCCAAAATCATATATATGTGTGAAAAAAATTATGATACTCAATGTGTCAGGTAAGGAGACAGGTGGCAGTAAGTACTGCTCCAAGGAAGGTCTCGTCGTGAAGTCCGTGGAAAACGCGTTTCGCCCGTCGGGGCTTTTTCACTACCGGGATCTCACATTAGATACAGCAGATGGGGTTTAAAAACATCAGCAGGGTTTTTAAACCCCATCTGCTGTATCTAATTTTGGAGTCTTTATTACCTCTGCCATTAGTGCCTATCTCACTCAGGCACTCTGATTAATACTGCATATCACGCAGCTGGAATTTTTGTGCCTATTATAGCCCATTAATCCTGCAGATTGCAGATCAGACCTATTTACTGTACTGTACTCATCTTTCATCATGAGGTACAGTGTGGTGCATTTAATGGGCTGATGTCATCCTCTAACTTCAGTAATGATTTTTCTTTTGACACTGTACCCATGAATGGATTTGGTAAAACAGGAATGCATACGTGATTTATACAGCTAGGAATTTCTGTGTTTATTACAGTCCATTAATCCCACAGATTGTAGATTAGATCTATTTGTTGTATTCTGCTCATCATGTCGATATCATCATCTCCTTTTTCAGCAGGGTACACTCAATAGGCTGATGCTATCCCTTACCCTAATTAATGATTCCTTTGACAGTGTATTCATGATTGTTTTTTTGCATAAATAGGAATTGATACATTACTTGTGGTTAGATTTACAAACCTACCTGACGCCTCATATTTTGCGTCCTGGTCTCCTTTCTGAGACACTGTTCAACAGCTGATTTTTGATTTAGCTCTCAATCCTTCTCTCATCTTCTTTCTCTCTCACTATCCTTCTGTGGACTCTCATCCTCCATCCAGGGTCTATGGTGCCACTGAGTGGTAATTCCTTTTACCCTGCCTAACGTGGAAAGCAGATCCACACACTGTATGACCTTATCTTCTCTATAATCCCTTCCTCTCACTATTCCTATATAGGTGCACTCTCATTGGTAGATAGCCTCTCTACTATCATACCACGCTGATAATGCCCGATCTCGTCCGATCTTGGAATCGAAATAGCGTTGGGCCAGGTCAGTACCTTGAGAGGAGACTCCCTGGGAATACCCGGTTTTGTAGAGTACGGACTATTCCCCTTCTTTGGAAGGGTGGACACCAACAGCCGTATCACCACTACGTACTATTTCTATCATTCCTTTCTTACACCTACTAGTGTTCAGGTCATGCTAATCTAGACATTCTCAAATTTACTTGAACAAAATTTATTAACGGGTTAATATCTAACTACTTGGTATTAATCCAATCTAAGCGGTCCTCCAATATACAGTACTGATCTCCTTGGTGGGTCTCATTAATACAGATTATCTGTACTGGTCAGGAGAAACGGGTGCTAGACTATTTTGTGTCTGCAGCCTTTCTAAATCCTTCTTTTGTGATTCAACAGACCAGAACATTTTATTATTATTACTATTATATATACTATTTATATATATATTTTTTCTCTCACATTTTTCTTATGTGTACACCCCTTTTTGGATCATAGAGGGACTATCTCTCAATTTTAAAGTTGATTAATAAACATACGTTTTAATGTTCTGTCATAATTGAACGTTAATTTTCTTTTTTTCATAAGAGTGCGCCCACACACGAGCTTTCTCTCTCTCTCCTTGTCAGTACTTGTACTTTCTGGCTCTGGGCGCACCACCAAAAGGGACCATAATTGAAAGGTTTTAATTTCCCTTTCCAACAAAATTGTCCAATTTTGGTTTCTCATAATTCTTTTGGAATTTATTATATACCAGTGCCTGGTCGCTCTTTCGTTTGCCACTCCTAGATAGGCCAGGTGTTTGTGTCGGCCACTTGGGTCGCTTAGCTTAGTCACACAGCTACCTCATTGCGCCTCTTTTTTTCTTTGCATCATGTGCTGTTTGGGGACTATTTTTTTAATCTGCCATCCTGTCTGACACTGCAGTGCCACTCCTAGATGGGCCAGGTGTTTGTGTCGGCCACTTGGGTCGCTTAGCTTAGTCATCCAGCGACCTCGGTGCAAATTTTAGGACTAAAAACACTCTGACACTTTACTGCTGTCCTCTTACTTTCTTTCACATTCAGCAGCCTCTTTCATTTGCTTAACACTGATCTTTCACTCCTATCCTTTTTCTGTGTGATGCCCTGGGGTGGTTTGGCTGGGGTGGTCTGGGGGTACTCTGCGTCCCGGAGGTGAACCCCTATAGTATTAGGGAACTGTACGATGAGGTCACCGTGAAGCAGGTGGGCAGGCTCATATACTGGCCAATATATGCCAAGAACCTCAAATATTATATTATGGTTATAATAATTTTAATGGTGTATAGTGCACCTGCATCCTTTTTCCTATGTTGTAGTATTACAGTACTTAGTCCCAGCAAGGTAGCACATCCCATTATAATAAGCTAGGGTGTGCAGTCCAGGCCCCATTTCCATATAGTCTATATTATGTGTGTGAATACACACCTGAGGGATTGGGACAGCCCTCATCTCTGGATTAGCACCCCACCCACTGCCTCTCAGGCTTTTAAACAGGGAACCAGCACATTCTGACTGCACAAAAGACATAGGTATGATCCTTTTAATTATATACAAAGTCAGTTTGGGGGTGAGCTTTTATGGCGTGGAGCTCCCTATATTGCTCTGGCTGGGCCACCTTGGGGCATAACCACCTTACATTTACTTTTAACACTTATATCACATTTTGTTTGTTTTATATTTATGTAACTTTTTTCACATATTTTTTACACTTATAACTAGAGATGTGCACCAGAAATTTTGAAATTTTTCGGGTTTTGTGTTTTGGTTTTGGATTCGGTTCCGCGACCGTGTTTTGGATTCGGACGCGTTTTGCCAAAACCTCCCTGAAAATGTTTTGTCGGATTCGGGTGTGTTTTGGATTTGGGTGTTTTTTTACAAAAAACCCTCAAAAACAGCTTAAATCATAGAATTTGGGAGTCATTTTGATCCCATAGTATTATTAACCTCAATAACTATAATTTACACTCATTTTCAGTCTATTCTGAACACCTCACACCTCACAATATTATTTTTAGTAGTAAAATTTGCACCGAGGTCACTGGATGGCTAAGCTAAGCGAAACAAGTGGCCGACACAAACACCTGGCCCATCTAGGAGTGGCACTGCAGTGTCAGACAGGATGGCACTTCAAAAAAATAGTCCCCAAACAGCACATGATGCAAAGAAAAAAGAGGTGCACCAAGGTCGCTGGATGGCTAAGCTAAGCGACACAAGTGGCCGACACAAACACCTGGCCCATCTAGGAGTGGCACTGCAGTGTCAGACAGGATGGCACTTCAATAAAATAGTCCCCAAACAGCACATGATGCAAAGAAAAAAAGAGGCGCAATGAGGTAGCTGTGTGACTAAGCTAAGCGACCCAAGTGGCCGACACAAACACCTGGCCCATCTAGGAGTGGCACTGCAGTGTCAGGCAGGATGGCACTTCAGAAAAATAGTCCTTAAACAGCACATGATGCAAAGAAAAAAAGAGGCGCAATGAGGTAGCTGTGTGACTAAGCTAAGCGACCCAAGTGGCCGACACAAACACCTGGCCCATCTAGGAGTGGCACTGCAGTGTCAGACAGGATGGCACTTCAAAAAAAATAGTCCCCAAACAGCACATGATGCAAAGAAAAAAAGAGGTGCACCAAGGTCGCTGGATGGCTAAGCTAAGCGACACAAGTGGCCGACACAAACACCTGGCCCATCTAGGAGTGGCACTGCAGTGTCAGGCAGGATGGCACTTTAAAAAAATAGTCCCCAAACAGCACATGATGCAAAGAAAAAAAGAGGCGCTTAGAGGTAGCTGTGTGACTAAGCTAAGCGACCCAAGTGGCCGACACAAACACCTGGCCCATCTAGGAGTGGCACTGCAGTGTCAGACAGGATGGCACTTCAAAAAAATAGTCCCCAAACAGCACATGATGCAAAGAAAAAAAGAGGTGCACCAAGGTCGCTGGATGGCTAAGCTAAGCGACACAAGTGGCCGACACAAACACCTGGCCCATCTAGGAGTGGCACTGCAGTGACAGGAAGGATGGTACTTCAAAAAAATAGTCCCCAAACAGCACATGATGCAAAGAAAAAAAGAGGCACAATGAGGTAGCTGTGTGACTAATAGAGATGAGCGCCTGAAATTTTTCGGGTTTTGTGTTTTGGTTTTGGGTTCGGTTCCGCGGCCGTGTTTTGGGTTCGAACGCGTTTTGGCAAAACCTCACCGAATTATTTTTGTCGGATTCGGGTGTGTTTTGGATTCGGGTGTTTTTTTCAAAAAACCCTAAAAAACAGCTTAAATCATAGAATTTGGGGGTAATTTTGATCCCAAAGTATTATTAACCTCAAAAAACATAATTTACACTCATTTTCAGCCTATTCTGAACACATCACACCTCACAATATTATTTTTAGTCCTAAAATTTGCACCGAGGTCGCTGTGTGAGTAAGATAAGCGACCCTAGTGGCCGACACAAACACCGGGCCCATCTAGGAGTGGCACTGCTGTGTCACGCAGGATGTCCCTTCCAAAAAACCCTCCCCAAACAGCACATGAAGCAAAGAAAAAAAGAGGCGCAATGAGGTAGCTGTGTGAGTAAGATTAGCGACCCTAGTGGCCGACACAAACACCGGGCCCATCTAGGAGTGGCACTGCAGTGTCACGCAGGATGTCCCTTCCAAAAAACCCTCCCCAAACAGCACATGACGCAAAGAAAAAAAGAGGCGCAATGAGGTAGCTGACTGTGTGAGAAAGATAAGCGACCCTAGTGGCCGACACAAACACCGGGCCCATCTAGGAGTGGCACTGCAGTGTCACGCAGGATGGCCCTTCCAAAAAACCCTCCCCAAACAGCACATGACGCAAAGAAAAAAAGAGGCGCAATGAGGTAGCTGACTGTGTGAGTAAGATTAGCGACCCTAGTGGCCGACACAAACACCGGGCACATCTAGGAGTGGCACTGCAGTGTCACGCAGGATGTCCCTTCCAAAAAACCCTCCCCAAACAGCACATGACGCAAAGAAAAAAAGAGGCGCAATGAGGTAGCTGTGTGAGTAAGATTAGCGACCCTAGTGGCCGACACAAACACCGGGCCCATCTAGGAGTGGCACTGCAGTGTCACGCAGGATGTCCCTTCCAAAAAACCCTCCCCAATCAGCACATGATGCAAAGAAAAAGAAAAGAAAAAAGAGGTGCAAGATGGAATTATCCTTGGGCCCTCCCACCCACCCTTATGTTGTATAAACAAAACAGGACATGCACACTTTAACCAACCCATCATTTCAGTGACAGGGTCTGCCACACGACTGTGACTGATATGACGGGTTGGTTTGGACCCCCCCCAAAAAAGAAGCAATTAATCTCTCCTTGCACAAACTGGCTCTACAGAGGCAAGATGTCCACCTCATCTTCACCCTCCGATATATCACCGTGTACATCCCCCTCCTCACAGATTATCAATTCGTCCCCACTGGAATCCACCATCTCAGCTCCCTGTGTACTTTGTGGAGGCAATTGCTGCTGGTCAATGTCTCCGCGGAGGAATTGATTATAATTCATTTTAATGAACATCATCTTCTCCACATTTTCTGGATGTAACCTCGTACGCCGATTGCTGACAAGGTGAGCGGCGGCACTAAACACTCTTTCGGAGTACACACTTGTGGGAGGGCAACTTAGGTAGAATAAAGCCAGTTTGTGCAAGGGCCTCCAAATTGCCTCTTTTTCCTGCCAGTATAAGTACGGACTGTGTGACGTGCCTACTTGGATGCGGTCACTCATATAATCCTCCACCATTCTATCAATGTTGAGAGAATCATATGCAGTGACAGTAGACGACATGTCCGTAATCGTTGTCAGGTCCTTCAGTCCGGACCAGATGTCAGCATCAGCAGTCGCTCCAGACTGCCCTGCATCACCGCCAGCGGGTGGGCTCGGAATTCTGAGCCTTTTCCTCGCACCCCCAGTTGCGGGAGAATGTGAAGGAGGAGATGTTGACAGGTCGCGTTCCGCTTGACTTGACAATTTTGTCACCAGCAGGTCTTTCAACCCCAGCAGACCTGTGTCTGCCGGAAAGAGAGATCCAAGGTAGGCTTTAAATCTAGGATCGAGCACGGTGGCCAAAATGTAGTGCTCTGATTTCAACAGATTGACCACCCGTGAATCCTTGTTAAGCGAATTAAGGGCTGCATCCACAAGTCCCACATGCCTAGCGGAATCGCTCCGTGTTAGCTCCTTCTTCAATGCCTCCAGCTTCTTCTGCAAAAGCCTGATGAGGGGAATGACCTGACTCAGGCTGGCAGTGTCTGAACTGACTTCACGTGTGGCAAGTTCAAAGGGCATCAGAACCTTGCACAACGTTGAAATCATTCTCCACTGCACTTGAGACAGGTGCATTCCACCTACTATATCGTGCTCAATTGTATAGGCTTGAATGGCCTTTTGCTGCTCCTCCAACCTCTGAAGCATATAGAGGGTTGAATTCCACCTCGTTACCACTTCTTGCTTCAGATGATGGCAGGGCAGGTTCAGTAGTTTTTGGTGGTGCTCCAGTTTTCTGTACGTGGTGCCTGTACGCCGAAAGTGTCCCGCAATTCTTCTGGCCACCGACAGCATCTCTTGCACGCCCCTGTCGTTTTTTAAAAAATTCTGCACCACCAAATTCAAGGTATGTGCAAAACATGGGACGTGCTGAAATTGGCCCAGATTTAATGCACACACAATATTGCTGGCGTTGTCCGATGCCACAAATCCACAGGAGAGTCCAATTGGGGTAAGCCATTCCGCGATGATCTTCCTCAGTTGCCGTAAGAGGTTTTCAGCTGTGTGCGTATTCTGGAAAGCGGTGATACAAAGCGTAGCCTGCCTAGGAAAGAGTTGGCGTTTGCGAGATGCTGCTACTGGTGCCGCCGCTGCTGTTCTTGCGGCGGGAGTCCATACATCTACCCAGTGGGCTGTCACAGTCATATAGTCCTGACCCTGCCCTGCTCCACTTGTCCACATGTCCGTGGTTAAGTGGACATTGGGTACAGCTGCATTTTTTAGGACACTGGTGACTCTTTTTCTGAGGTCTGTGTACATTTTCGGTATCGCCTGCCTAGAGAAATGGAACCTAGATGGTATTTGGTACCGGGGACACAGTACCTCCAACAAGTCTCTAGTTGGCTCTGCAGTAATGATGGATACCGGAACCACGTTTCTCACCACCCAGGATGCCAAGGCCTCAGTTATCCGCTTTGCAGTAGGATGACTGCTGTGATATTTCATCTTCCTCGCAAAGGACTGTTGAACAGTCAATTGCTTACTGGAAGTAGTACAAGTGGGCTTACGACTTCCCCTCTGGGATGACCATCGACTCCCAGCGGCAACAACAGCAGCGCCAGCAGCAGTAGGCGTTACACGCAAGGATGCATCGGAGGAATCCCAGGCAGGAGAGGACTCGTCAGACTTGCCAGTGACATGGCCTGCAGGACTATTGGCATTCCTGGGGAAGGAGGAAATTGACACTGAGGGAGTTGGTGGGGTGGTTTGCGTGAGCTTGGTTACAAGAGGAAGGGATTTACTGGTCAGTGGACTGCTTCCGCTGTCACCCAAAGTTTTTGAACTTGTCACTGACTTATTATGAATGCGCTGCAGGTGACGTATAAGGGAGGATGTTCCGAGGTGGTTAACGTCCTTACCCCTACTTATTACAGCTTGACAAAGGGAACACACGGCTTGACACCTGTTGTCCGCATTTCTGGTGAAATACCTCCACACCGAAGAGCTGATTTTTTTGGTATTTTCACCTGGCATGTCAACGGCCATATTCCTCCCACGGACAACAGGTGTCTCCCCGGGTGCCTGACTTAAACAAACCACCTCACCATCAGAATCCTCCTGGTCAATTTCCTCCCCAGCGCCAGCAACACCCATATCCTCCTCATCCTGGTGTACTTCAACACTGACATCTTCAATCTGACTATCAGGAACTGGACTGCGGGTGCTCCTTCCAGCACTTGCAGGGGGCGTGCAAATGGTGGAAGGCGCATGCTCTTCACCTCCAGTGTTGGGAAGGTCAGGCATCGCAACCGACACAATTGGACTCTCCTTGTGGATTTGGGATTTCGAAGAACGCACAGTTCTTTGCGGTGCTTTTGCCAGCTTGAGTCTTTTCAGTTTTCTAGCGAGAGGCTGAGTGCTTCCATCCTCATGTGAAGCTGAACCACTAGCCATGAACATAGGCCAGGGCCTCAGCCGTTCCTTGCCACTCCGTGTGGTAAATGGCATATTGGCAAGTTTACGCTTCTCCTCCGACAATTTTATTTTAGGTTTTGGAGTCCTTTTTTTTCTGATATTTGGTGTTTTGGATTTGACATGCTCTGTACTATGACATTGGGCATCGGCCTTGGCAGACGACGTTGCTGGCATTTCATCGTCTCGGCCATGACTAGTGGCAGCAGCTTCAGCACGAGGTGGAAGTGGATCTTGATCTTTCCCTAATTTTGGAACCTCAACTTTTTTGTTCTCCATATTTTATAGGCAGAACTAAAAGGCACCTCAGGTAAACAATGGAGATGGATGGATTGGATACTAGTATTGGATACCTGCCGACTGCCGACACAGAGGTAGCCACAGCCGTGAACTACCGCACTGTACACTGGTTGATAAAGAGATAGTAGTATACTCGTAACAACTAGTATGACACTATGACGACGGTATAAAGAATGAAAAAAAAAACACGGTTAGGTGGTATATATTATAATAATAATACAATTATGGATGGACGGACTGCCTGCCGACTGCCGACACAGAGGTAGCCACAGCCGTGAACTACCGCACTGTACACTGGTTGATAAAGAGATAGTAGTATACTCGTAACAACTAGTATGACACTATGACGACGGTATAAAGAATGAAAAAAAAACCACGGTTAGGTGGTATATATTATAATAATAATACAATTATGGATGGACGGACTGCCTGCCGACTGCCGACACAGAGGTAGCCACAGCCGTGAACTACCGCACTGTACACTGGTTGATAAAGAGATAGTAGTATACTCGTAACAACTAGTATGACACTATGACGACGGTATAAAGAATGAAAAAAAAACCACGGTTAGGTGGTATATATTATAATAATAATAATACAATTATGGATGGACGGACTGCCTGCCGACTGCCGACACAGAGGTAGCCACAGCCGTGAACTACCGCACTGTACACTGGTTGATAAAGAGATAGTAGTATACTCGTAACAACTAGTATGACACTATGACGACGGTATAAAGAAAGAAAAAAAAATACCACGGTTAGGTGGTATATATTATAATAATAATACAATTATGGATGGACGGACTGCCTGCCGACTGCCGACACAGAGGTAGCCACAGCCGTGAACTACCGCACTGTACACTGGTTGATAAAGAGATAGTAGTATACTCGTAACAACTAGTATGACACTATGACGACGGTATAAAGAATGAAAAAAAAACCACGGTTAGGTGGTATATATTATAATAATAATACAATTATGGATGGACGGACTGCCTGCCGACTGCCGACACAGAGGTAGCCACAGCCGTGAACTACCGCACTGTACACTGGTTGATAAAGAGATAGTAGTATACTCGTAACAACTAGTATGACACTATGACGACGGTATAAAGAATGAAAAAAAAACCACGGTTAGGTGGTATATATTATAATAATAATACAATTATGGATGGACGGACTGCCTGCCGACTGCCGACACAGAGGTAGCCACAGCCGTGAACTACCGCACTGTACACTGGTTGATAAAGAGATAGTAGTATACTCGTAACAACTAGTATGACACTATGACGGTATAAAGAATGAAAAAAAAACCACGGTTAGGTGGTATATATTATAATAATAATACAATTATGGATGGACGGACTGCCTGCCGACTGCCGACACAGAGGTAGCCACAGCCGTGAACTACCGCACTGTACACTGGTTGATAAAGAGATAGTAGTATACTCGTAACAACTAGTATGACACTATGACGACGGTATAAAGAATGAAAAAAAAACCACGGTTAGGTGGTATATATTATAATAATAATACAATTATGGATGGACGGACTGCCTGCCGACTGCCGACACAGAGGTAGCCACAGCCGTGAACTACCGCACTGTACACTGGTTGATAAAGAGATAGTAGTATACTCGTAACAACTAGTATGACACTATGACGACGGTATAAAGAATGAAAAAAAAACCACGGTTAGGTGGTATATATTATAATAATAATACAATTATGGATGGACGGACTGCCTGCCGACTGCCGACACAGAGGTAGCCACAGCCGTGAACTACCGCACTGTACACTGGTTGATAAAGAGATAGTAGTATACTCGTAACAACTAGTATGACACTATGATGACGGTATAAAGAAAGAAAAAAAAATACCACGGTTAGGTGGTATATATTATAATAATAATACAATTATGGATGGACGGACTGCCTGCCGACTGCCGACACAGAGGTAGCCACAGCCGTGAACTACCGCACTGTACACTGGTTGATAAAGAGATAGTAGTATACTCGTAACAACTAGTATGACACTATGACGACGGTATAAAGAATGAAAAAAAAACCACGGTTAGGTGGTATATATTATAATAATAATACAATTATGGATGGACGGACTGCCTGCCGACTGCCGACACAGAGGTAGCCACAGCCGTGAACTACCGCACTGTACACTGGTTGATAAAGGGATAGTAGTATACTCGTAACAACTAGTATGACACTATGACGACGGTATAAAGAATGGAAAAAAAACCACGGTTAGGTGGTATATATTATAATAATAATACAATTATGGATGGACGGACTGCCTGCCGACTGCCGACACAGAGGTAGCCACAGCCGTGAACTACCGCACTGTACACTGGTTGATAAAGAGATAGTAGTATACTCGTAACAACTAGTATGACACTATGACGGTATAAAGAATGAAAAAAAAACCACGGTTAGGTGGTATATATTATAATAATAATACAATTATGGATGGACGGACTGCCTGCCGACTGCCGACACAGAGGTAGCCACAGCCGTGAACTACCGCACTGTACACTGGTTGATAAAGAGATAGTAGTATACTCGTAACAACTAGTATGACACTATGACGGTATAAAGAATGAAAAAAAAACCACGGTTAGGTGGTATATATTATAATAATAATACAATTATGGATGGACGGACTGCCTGCCGACTGCCGACACAGAGGTAGCCACAGCCGTGAACTACCGCACTGTACACTGGTTGATAAAGAGATAGTAGTATACTCGTAACAACTAGTATGACACTATGACGACGGTATAAAGAAAGAAAAAAAAATACCACGGTTAGGTGGTATATATTATAATAATAATACAATTATGGATGGACGGACTGCCTGCCGACTGCCGACACAGAGGTAGCCACAGCCGTGAACTACCGCACTGTACACTGGTTGATAAAGAGATAGTAGTATACTCGTAACAACTAGTATGACACTATGACGACGGTATAAAGAATGAAAAAAAAACCACGGTTAGGTGGTATATATTATAATAATAATACAATTATGGATGGACGGACTGCCTGCCGACTGCCGACACAGAGGTAGCCACAGCCGTGAACTACCGCACTGTACACTGGTTGATAAAGAGATAGTAGTATACTCGTAACAACTAGTATGACACTATGACGACGGTATAAAGAATGAAAAAAAAACCACGGTTAGGTGGTATATATTATAATAATAATACAATTATGGATGGACGGACTGCCTGCCGACTGCCGACACAGAGGTAGCCACAGCCGTGAACTACCGCACTGTACACTGGTTGATAAAGAGATAGTAGTATACTCGTAACAACTAGTATGACACTATGACGACGGTATAAAGAATGAAAAAAAAACCACGGTTAGGTGGTATATATTATAATAATAATACAATTATGGATGGACGGACTGCCTGCCAACTGCCGACACAGAGGTAGCCACAGCCATGAACTACCGCACTGTACACTGGTTGATAAAGAGATAGTAGTATACTCGTAACAACTAGTATGACACTATGACGGTATAAAGAATGAAAAAAAAACCACGGTTAGGTGGTATATATTATAATAATAATACAATTATGGATGGACGGACTGCCTGCCGACTGCCGACACAGAGGTAGCCACAGCCGTGAACTACCGCACTGTACACTGGTTGATAAAGAGATAGTAGTATACTCGTAACAACTAGTATGACACTATGACGACGGTATAAAGAAAGAAAAAAAAATACCACGGTTAGGTGGTATATATTGTAATACAATTATGGATGGACGGACTGCCTGCCGAGTTCCGACTGCCGACACAGAGGTAGCCACAGCCGTGAACTACCGCACTGTACTGTGTCTGCTGCTAATATAGACTGGTTGATAAAGAGATAGTATACAATACATACAACAATATACTACTATACTGGTGGTCAGGCACTGGTCACCACTAGTCACACTGGCAGTGGCACTCCTGCAGCAAAAGTGTGCACTGTTTAATTTTAAATTAATATAATATTATGTACTCCTGGGGGCTCCTGCTATAACAACCTGCAGTGCTCCCCAGTCTCCCCCACAATTATTATAAGCTTTGCCTTTTATACATTGATGTGCAGCACACTGGGCTGAGCTGAGTGCACACAGACTGAGTCACACTGTGTGACTGGCTGCTGCTGTGTATCGTTTTTTTTCAGGCAGAGAACGGATATAGCAGAGAACGGATATATTAAAATAAATAAAAGTTAACTAACAACAACTGCACTGGTCACTGTGGTAAACTCTGTCTGACTCTGCACAATCTCTCTCTCTCTTCTAATCTAATTTCTAATGGAGAGGACGCCAGCCACGTCCTCTCCCTATCAATCTCAATGCACGTGTGAAAATGGCGGCGACGCGCGGCTCCTTATATAGAATCCGAGTCTCGCGAGAATCCGACAGCGTCATGATGACGTTCGGGCGCGCTCGGGTTAACCGAGCAAGGCGGGAGGATCCGAGTCTGCTCGGACCCGTGAAAAAAACATGAAGTTCGTGCGGGTTCGGTTTCAGAGAAACCGAACCCGCTCATCTCTAGTGACTAAGCTAAGCGACCCAAGTGGCCGACACAAACACCTGGCCCATCTAGGAGTGGCACTGCAGTTTTCTAGCGAGAGGATGAGTGCTTCCATCTTCATGTGAAGCTGAACCAACTAGCTATGAACATAGGCCAGGGCCTCAGCCGTTCCTTGCCACTCCGTGTCGTAAATGGCATATTGGCAAGTTTACGCTTCTCCTCAGATGCATTTAATTTTGATTTTTGGGTCATTTTACTGAACTTTTGTGTTTTGGATTTTACATGCTCTCTACTATGACATTGGGCATCGGCCTTGGCAGACGACGTTGATGGCATTTCATCGTCTCGGCCATGACTAGTGGCAGCAGCTTCAGCACAAGGTGGAAGTGAATCTTGATCTTTTACCTATTTTACCCTCCACATTTTTGTTCTCCATTTTTTAATGTGTGGAATTATATGCCAGTTTCAATAGCAATGGCCTACTACTATATATACTGCGCACAACTGAAATGCACCACAGGTATGGATGGATATGGATAGTATACTTGACGACACAGAGGTAGGTACAGCATTGGCCTACTGTACCGTACTGCTATATATTATATACTGGTGGTCAGCAAACTGTGCAAAACTGAAATGCACCACAGGTATGGATGGATAGTATACTTGACGACACAGAGGTAGGTACAGCAGTGGCCTACTGTACCGTACTGCTATATATTATATACTGGTGGTCAGCAAACTGTGCAAAACTGAAATGCACCACAGGTATGGATGGATAGTATACTTGACGACACAGAGGTAGGTACAGCAGTGGCCTACTGTACCGTACTGCTATATATTATATACTGGTGGTCAGCAAACTGTGCAAAACTGAAATGCACCACAGGTATGGATGGATAGTATACTTGACGACACAGAGGTAGGTACAGCAGTGGCCTTCTGTGCCGTACTCCTATGTATTATATAGTGGTGGTCAGCAAAATTATGCACTGTTCTCCTACTATATACTGTCTACAATGCAGCACAGATATGGAGTGTTTTTCAGGCAGACAACGTATACTGGTGGTCACTGGTCAGCAAAACTGTGCACTGTACTCCTCCTATATAATATTATACTGGTGGTCCCCAGTCCCCACAATAAAGCAGCACACTGAGCACAGATATGGAGTGTTTTTCAGGCAGACAACGTATACTGGTGGTCACTGTCAGCAAAGCTCTGCACTGTACTCCTGCTATATAATACAGCTGCTCCCCAGTCCCCACAATTAAGCAGTGTGTGCACAGATATATGCAGCACACTGAGCACAGATAAGGAGCGTTTTTTTCAGGCAGAGAACGGATAAAACTGGTGGTCACTTATCAGCAAAACTCTGCACTGTACTCCTCCTATATTAATATACAGCTGCTCCCCAGTCCCCACAATTAAGATATAACTAAGCAAGCACAAATATTGCATCAACAATGAATAAACGGAGAGGACGCCAGCCACGTCCTCTCCCTAACATTTCCAATGCACGAGAGAAAATGGCGGCGACGCGCGGCTGCTTATATAGAATCCGAATCTCGCGAGAATCCGACAGCGGGATGATGACGTTCGGGCGCGCTCGGGTTAACCGAGCCATACCGGAGAATCCGAATATGCCTCGGACCCATGTAAAAAGGGTGAAGTTCGGGGGGGTTCGGTTTCCGAGAAACCGAACCCGCTCATCACTAGTTGAAATGCTAATAATTTTTTCACAAAGTACACGTTGAGTTTCAAATTATTAGAATTCTCTATGGTAGCTTAGAATTCTCGAGCTTTCTATGCAAGGACAGATACCTCAATGCATAGAGTGTCTAACTGGCACTGGGTTCGAATCCCGTGTATGTCAGCATCTTGTTCATGAATGCTGTATAAGTATTAGCGACAGAAGGGTGGGGGAAGGACACAGGACCGGTCAGGAGATGCTGGGCTTCAAAAAGGAGATCTTAATGAAAATATCAGGTAAGCATATTGAATAATATTTTAAGTTATGTATCCATTTGGCTATTAGGTAGACCACAGCTTCCCCTCATGGCCATTAGACTGCACCTCATGTGCAATGTGATGACCCTGTTCTGCAGGACATATATGGCTCCAGTGTGAAAGGTGGCAACCCAGGATTTACCTGGGACAAAAGTGAAAAGATACAACACGGGTTGATCCAGTGTTCAAGATACCATCTCTGACCTTAGGGTATATTTACTGGGTGGTCTTCAGGTTGCCGGCTGTCGGGATCCCGGCGCACAGTATACCAGTGCCGGAATCCCGACCGCCAGCATACCGACCGCCTGCATACCGACACTTTTTCTCCCTTGTGGGGGTCCACGACCCCCCCTGGAGGGAGATTAAATAGCGTGGTGCGATTACCGCGCCACCGTGCCCGCAAGGGGCTCATTTGCGCTCACCACACTGTCGGTATACCGGCGGTCGGGCTTCCGGTGCTGGTATGCTGGTCGCCGGGAGCCCGGCCACCGGCATACCATACTACACCCATATTTACTAAATGTTGATTTTGGTTGATGTTTTGTCGATTTTTAATTGATTTACCAACAGATGATGTTTGACATCGTTTACAAGATTTTTTTTAAAAATCATGTGTTAGTAAATGTGGATTTAAGACCCTGAAATACAAAATTGTCCAAACATCGATCAAACATCGACAAAGATTAATTTTTAGTAAATATTCCCCTAAATCCCACATTTACTAACAGATGGTTTTTTTATTTTTTTTTCAAAAGGATGTCAAAAATAATCTGTTAGTAAATGTGTGATTTAGATCCTGAAACCCAAAATCGATCAAAAGCTGACCCAACATCAACCAAAAAAATCGATCAGCATCAACCAAAATCGACTTTGAGTAAACATACAGTACCCCCTGGAGGTTGTGTCTGAAAGGGGATTTAGTAACTGTGCACTTTGGTAAAAAACCATGTTGCACTGCAGGCAGATGTAAACTATTCTGGGAGATGTAGGGGTGTGTCCAAACTCAAATCTCTAATGCAGTATAAAAATAAACTTCCCATCTTTCGTGGGCTACATGCAAAATCAGCCAGTATGTACCCTGCATGCAAAAAAAAAAAAGACATGTATTTGTACCGCATGCATGGCGACATGGATTGCTCAGGTACAACAGTGACTTGCTCTGTGTTTTTTTTGCTTTATTCCCACCTCAGAATTAGTCCCACGTTTACCACAGCTAATTAGCATGACAAAAAAATATCGGCAGATCATTAGGTAGATCCATTATGAAATCCAAGGGCTAGAAAACCAGCCCCTAAAAAAAATTGTCATAAAAAAACTGTAAACTGTAATATTTAAAAAAAAAAAAAAAAGGCATTCTTATCTTTCTGCGGTCTGCTTCTCTCTTATGGCTATTCTTTTTGTGTGGTGAATTAAATCTGAGCTGACAGCTTGAGAGTGTTATGAAACAACTGGCATGCAATCAATTTTCTTCTTAGTGGTTTTTGCTGTAGTAAAGTGTGTCATCCAGAGGGCCCTGTCTGTCACAATGTTTTCTCTCCGTTCCACACAGAATGAGACAGATAAAAAAAAAATTATAGTAACAAAGGGGGAAAACAGGGAAGATGCTGCTATAAAATCCCAATCACGTGATTTCTTTGAAGTAAAATCTTCTGTTCACTTCACAGTAAAGATGACACCCAGAAGTAGCAATAAATGGAGGGTGTCGTATGATGTGGCATCAAAGGATTATGGGTAGTGTATGTGAAAATCTATTCTGATGCCTCAGGCAAATGCAGACAAATAATCATTTTAAATGAAAAGGAGTCTACAGTCAAAGACCGCGTCTGCTTGGTTTAGAGCAGGCAGTCTCATTAGCATTACGCTGTAGCCTTAGATATAATGATTTTAGAAACATATTTTTTCTATATTGGCATGTGGGATATTGATGTTATTCATCAACTTTCTCTTTGAAGTTATTTTAGTGGATTTATAAAGGTTTCAAGTCATTCAATAAAAGGGGAACTCCAAACAGAATTTAACTTTTAATTTTGCACCTCTCAAACCCAAAAGTGTTTACCCTCTGGGTTCTTAAGATATTCAACTCCAATGGATAGTGATATGGTTGCTTCTACATACATGAGCTTAATGAATTAACTCTTATACAATGCTGGCATTATGTGTAGACCAGAGCCCCTGGACTTGTGTGACATGAAGTTATCAAAGGGTTATCCTATACAAAACCATATATCAAAAATAGCTACCCCTCCCTGCCCACCCCAAATAAATATATAAATCTCACACTTATTAATTGCAAAACACAGCCATACAAAATACAGCTATTATCATTGCTTGTTTAAATAGCGCAACATTTAGCGTTTCAATCATTATCATTAGTCCATTCTACATTTGTATCTATAAGTTGTAGAGTTGTAGCCAATTGACATATCAATATATCTTTGGATTGTTGGATAAACTCACACCAACATATGGAGATGACACAAACTATTAGGAGTTGCCTCTTTTTATTTGTCTGTTGCACGCCAGTAGTTGCATATGCCATTCAACTTGTACTGCTGCTGCTTTCCCTGTCTGCTTCTGTACTCATTTTATAGGAAAAGGCTTATCTTCTACTACCGGGCAGTGGTAAATTTACCATTAGGCAGATGAGGCACATGCCTAGGGGCAGCACCTGGATGGGGGCGGCATTTGGATGATTGTGTTGGCAACGTCAGCTAATTTTGTTGGCAACTAATAACTGCAAAATATTTCCATGGTACCATATGCCATCTTGAAAGGAGTGTAAATGGATAGGACATGCATATACTGTCCCTGTAAGCTTCCCCCCTTAATAAATATGTATACATAATTAAAAATTAAAAATGTCATAGTTTGGCTATCATCAAAGGAGGGCTTAATCAATAAAAATACTGAAATTAGGCAGGCTGGGGGCTGCCATTACTTTTGTGCCTAGTAGCGCATTCACCCCTTAAATATGCCTCTGTGTCCAGAGTTATTACATAGTGCCTCTGCTTAGCTTTTGATAATGTGATTCTGGGGCTGAGCCAGACTCTCTAGTATTAGTTCTACAGGATTTAAAAGCTTCCTCTCTTTTACATCTGCTCTGGTAATTATTTATCCTGTCCCACTCTGCTAAACCTGCATTCCTGTGAATACTGTAGTTCTTTGTTGTTACCCAGATTACCCGTGGCTTCTGCTTCTGTCTCCTGCCCTGACTTCAGCTTGATAGTTGAACTTTGCTTTCACTTGCTACCTGCACTGACATTGGCTTGGAAACTGTATTCTGCAGATGCCCACTGCCTACCCAGACCTTGACCTGTTACTGGACTTCCTCTTAGACCCTGTATGTCCCAGACCTTGGATTAATTACTGAGCTTACATTGCCCACTGCCAGCCCCTGATGACCTCAGATTGTTAACTAGATTTTATCGTGTATCATTGTCAGCCCTGTACACTGTCCATCTGAATTCAAAACCTGGTGCATCTTTCCAATACCAGGTGGGTTACTGTTCACCTCATCATCTCCTGCAATTAGGAACATATTACATCAGGGTATTGCATAAAAACAATGTTTCATTCACTAAATTCTTTCTGAAATAACCTATGTAATAAGTCCATTTTAGCCTGGGTGCATCCAAGTGCTGGTGAGCATACCGACTCTGTGGTAAAGATGACTTGCTATAAGTGAAAATCCAATTCCAGTGATCTTATTATCTCTTCATAGATATTGTCGTAGCACAAACTCTACACAGTTAAACCCTTGGTTAGAACCATTGCTCTGATATATCTTTGTTAACTATTATGCTATCATGCTGCCCACTAACATGTAGATAAAGAGCTGACATTTGGAGGAAGTCTTCAGCGACTTGTAGCAGAATTAAATTGACAGGTGTATTTATAATGGGTGCAGGTCATGTGGTGCAAATGGGCCCCTGGTCCAGACAGCCTGCACCCAGAATATATGTACCTTGAGTCAGGGAGCAGACCTCTCCTTCTCCAAGGTGTCATTTTCCCAGAGACACCTTCAGGAAGATGGCGCAGACCAGTGAAATCAAAGACTCTGGCAATAGACCAGAGCCTTTGCTCTCTTGTGCGCATTCTTCATCATCCCAAATATCACTGGGAAGTTGGCATCACAGAGGAGACTAGAAATGCTTGCTGACACAAAAGGCAAGATGTGAGGGTGAATGGACCCACAGGCAGTAATATGCCCCTGTTGAAAGCACAACCTCTTTAGATCAATTACTATAAGCCAAAACAAAATCTGCATAACTGTATTTTATAAAATCAAAGTCTATATGAAATTGGAATTCCTTAAGACCATAAAGACAGAACATTATTAATAGGCATTTAATATAGAGTAATAAAAATCACTATATTTATTGAAAATAAAATCGTGACTATAAGTTCACATAGAAAAAATATAAATGACAGTTTTACTAAAATCTAGCAAAAATTAAACACATACGTGATAAAATTACACTCACTAACTTTCTGACGTAACCTGCCACTTTGAGAAAGACTAGAGGGTTTAACCATTTAAACTGTAGAAATATGATTCTAAAATCATGAGAATTTGTGCATACAGTACTTCACTAAAATGCAAATTTATGTCTGCTTGATTCTGCGACTATTTGCGCACCACAGTGGCTTTGAGCCGCAGCCAGTGGGCATCTAAGTAGACAGCCCATCGGCTGCGGCATTAGCAGAATTTTGCAGTTCAGTACAGTAGCTACTGCATTAGTATCCACCTCATTGTACTACCATAAAAACATATTCCTGTTTATTTCACCCCACCCAAAAACACTAGTAGCTTTGTGAGTGCATGTCTATCTTCATGGTTTAGAAGACCTTCCTCCAGTGTATCTACCTGCACTATGAGCCATTCAGAGACGTACGCAATCATGATGTTCATCGATCTGCACATGCTCAGGATCTGTACTGCGCATATGCAGATTTGTGTCTGCAACAACGGATGCCATGTCACCTGGGGTGCAGACTGATTGACAGGTTGGTGCCATTTGGGACAGATAAAGTGCGGCGACAGGCATTACAGAAAATGGGGACGTCAGACCCATTTTCTGGTTGTGCCGAGGCCAGTGGCTGCATCCTTGGTTTCTATAAAACACCTGATATCTTACAGATGAAGCCACGCTTATCTTGGCTTCTCTGCTGCGCCTAGGCACACCATGATTTATTAGCATAAGCCCTTCATCTATTGTTCTCAGCTGCAATACAATACAGAGAGAACAATACAGCAGGGGATTAAGTCATTACAGCAGGGAATTAAGTTGTGCTTGTTTTATATATATATATATATATATATATATATATACACAAGATATATACAAGATATATACAAGATATGTCGGACAAGCAGCGGCACTCAGAGACTTCTCTCAGTGAAAACACAGCATGTAATTTATTCCTTACCACAGCAGGTAAAGGCCAACGTTTCGGGGCACAATCGCCCCTTTGTCTTAGTCTGCTTATGCGTTTTATTAGCAAAGCGATGCAAATAAGACACATTTTTGGCAAAAAAAGATGCCTGGTGCTAACGGAATTGCATGGGACCTGTCAGCTCACTTGCATCAGGCATCTCCCTCTGTGTGGCGTATTGAGGCAAGATGTATGAGGACACATCTGTACATCATATGATTGTTAGGACCTGAGACAAATACATCTCGGATGACAGTTACGGATTGTTGATACCCGCTCTTTATATAGAAAAAATGGGATCTTTGTTTATAATTTTATAATTTTTGAACAAATTGCATCTACCTTGACCTCTTACTGCAGCATCCTACTATGGATGTCTTTTTAAACATTAATGAATAAAAGCTACAGTAAGTTTTATTTTCATTTGGGTAGGTTGAGTGCCCCAACTAATAGTTGTTCTTTTTCTCCTCTTAAATTATGTACAGATATCAGGTAACCAGAAAATTGCATCCAAGGCAGATAGAAACCTGAATGGTCCAGTAACAGCAGATAGATTTCAGTGTGATCACGTAATAAGTATCAGGGATTCTTCACAGTACGACATTACTGGGAAGTGGATGTCACTAAATCAGTGCACTGGAGGGTGGGGATGTGTTACCACAGCATAGACAGGAGAGATCAGTTATTCATTGGACTTAATAACACGAATAAAAAAAAAATCAAGTATATAATAAGTGGAAAGCTAACTCACAGAAAAGAGTGCAATAACATTTACATATATACATATACACATTGTGAATTTGCTGTAGAAAAAAAATATTAACATTACTTCTTTAGGGTTTATATTATAATACACATCATTCCTAGTAATGTAAGAGCTATTCTGCAAAATAACATATTCTATTTCTATTGAATCCAACACAAGTTTGTCTTCTTCCTCACCAAACTTTTTGACTGTATTCTACTAGTTAGTTCAGCTCTTTCCTCATTTCATAATGATTAGAGATGAGCAAAGTGATTCAGATTGGGCTAAATTTCAGCTAGATTCTCTCAAAATACAGTGAATAATTTATGTCTCTTGGGAATAAGGCTGATCACAGTGCTAAGGCAGCTATTTTTCTATCACCCACAACCTTACAAGCAACTGCCAAGTACATTTCCTATTCAACAAACAGAAATGATATAATATGTAAAAGGCCAGCCATTATTGGTAGTGGGACATCGATGACATGAGAGTGGTCAAGTGCATGCAAAAATGGTCAGTTGAGGTGCCCGGGGAACAAAGCTTGGAACGTTTGCTCTGGCATGTCATATTAAAACATTTTACTATTCAATTTAGTCCATATGTCTGAACAGTGTTATTAATAACTAATAAAGTTACATTTACAATGTAAAAGGAAATTAAATCAAGACACAAAGACAAAATTAAACTATAAATTAAGTTCAAATCAATGCTTACATCCATCCCCTTCTCTTTTAATACATTAATTGTAAATATGCTTTATCACTTCAAATCAATTGCTATAATCACTGTAATAATGCAAAGAGATTGCATCAGCCAGATTACTGTATTATAAGCAGAAATATGCACGATTCACAAGTATACAGTCAATCAAACGTGGCTATCAGTTCAGGGCCATAACTAGGTGTGTGCCAGTGGTGCCTGGCACACAGCACGTATGCAGTGTGGGCACAAAACTGACTGCAACACCCGCAGGGGCACCACATTTGTAAGTCCTCCCACTGATAGCTACAGCGCTCGTTATCCATTTTTCAATTTGCAGATCAATTCGTGGAGTCACAAGGGTAAAGTGTACCAAACAGTACATCTATTTTAAAAAAAAAAAACTTGCAGCTTGTTTCAAACTGTGTGGAGTCACAGGGCTTATATACAGTCTGCACATGAACAAAACACATTGGGGTAAAGTGCACCAAACAGTACAAAAAATAGAAACATATTTTTTCTTTGTGTTTTTTTTTTTACTTGCAGCTCAGTTCAAACTGCCTGGAGTCACAGGGCTTATATATACATGTGAAGAAAGCGCACCAAGCAGTACAGATAATCAATCTCTCTCTGTTTGGTAATTACAGGTGCTAGGTATATAAGGAGCTCAGTGGCAGCTCACAGATTGTCTCTGTATCTCCTTGAAAAGGTTACATTTGGATAACCAAAATGTCGACTTTGCTTTTAACAATGGCAATGTGAGTAATTAAACTTCTGACAACTGTTTGCATAAAAAGTCTCTGGTGAGTGAATCTTTTTGTATGGAACTGGAAATATTGGATACTGCCTTATTGAGGCGTATTGGATCAGCACCCCAGGCAGATGGTTTTTGAAGTGTGTGTGCCAACCCTAATACTGGAAATATATTAAGCAACCTGCATTGGTTTGCTTTGGTGGAGCACCCAATATATTTTTGTGAACACTAGAAACTTCTATGAACTATGTGGTTAATTGATGAATAACTGCTTTCTCCAAAGTGATTGGTACGGATAGAGCTTTTGTGCAGTAATAACTTTGGATTGCTGTTTTATATGAAATTTTAAAAGTGTTTTTGCATTTTTTCCTTTTTTTGAAGCACGATGGATCCTGTTTGTGTTCTCCGTATGTGATATGGTTTATTCATGAATACAGCTGTTCTATGGTCATTTCTTACTCAATATGTCTGTACTACTGGTTTCTTAAGTGAGGTACTGTACTGTTGGGCGATGCTGAAAAGTTCAGATAAGTCTTACAGATGACGATGTGGAGCGAGTGCTTTTTAAGCAGGTGGAATTTAGTACTCTACCTAATCAAACACCACCTGATATTTATAACAAATTAAGTAGGTTGAAGAAAATGGAGACTGATATCCTACTGCATGGTCAATTTTGTCTGAGTACTTTAGAACTAAACATATACCCAGACGATTCCGCATCAACAATGTATCTACTATAGGGAGACGCAATCCCAACTTTTGCAGTAGTTGGTGCGGTATCCTCAACAAATGTTCTCTAGACCTCCTCCTGTAGTAATAAAGGAGGTTGGTCTGGAATTGAAAAAAAAACAGGGATGAGATTACATTATTTAATAATGAGTTTACACCATTGCTAGTAGCTGACAAAAGTAAATCCTGGATGGACAAATTACAGAGCCAGATAGAAAGGTATCGTTCATTTGAACTTGGATGAAAAGGTAGCTGTCCTCTTTGCGCAAAAATGAATCCATTGTTATTAGAAAAGCTGACAAGGGTGGGGCAGTGGTCCTACAGGATGCTTTGATATATGATAGGGAAATTCATACACAGTTGAGTGATTGCACTACATACAAAAGAATGCCCTCTAATCCTACGATGTAAATTAATAGGAGTGTTGATCAACTGATCAACATGACCCTGAGTAATGGTTGATACTACATTAAGTAATTTTTTGATGACTGAATACCCAGTTTGCCCAGGCCGCCCCCCCCCTCCTCTCCCGGGAGTCTGATGATCTCAGCTCGTGGTTCGGTGCTACAGCCACTGGTGCAATTTGTTGACTTCTACTTGCAAGACTGTGTCAAAGTAATTGGCAGCTACATTTAGGATACACATAACTTTTTGAAAGGTATCCATGCATTAAACAATGAAAGTTTATTACCAGATGATTGTTTACTGGTTACTCTGGATATGTGCTACTTGTACACCGCAATTCCCCATGTTGATGGTATTAGGGCAGTACGGGAGCAACTGTTAAAAAATCGGTATAATGGGCCATCAATTGAATTTATCATATCACTTTTGGAGTTTGTTCTTGAACAAAATCATTTAATTTATGCTAATGAATTCTACATGCAGCTGTTGGGTACAGCTATGGGGTCAAATTTGGCCCCAGCATATGCCAATATTTTTATGGACAACTATGAGAAGTTACACATCTTATTACATTATGAGAACAATATATTATATTTCAAAAGATTTCTTTCTGAATTTTTTCTGATTGGGCAGGGTGACGAAAATTCCTTTTTGAAAATGGTTGATACCCTGAATGGCCTGGACAGTTCAATATGCTTTACGGCGTTAATAGACAAATTGAGGATGAACTTCCTCAACATCCAGGTGTTTAAGAAAAATAATAGGTTGGCACACACTTTGTTCCATAAATCCACTGATAGAAACACCCTCCTGTCTTCTACAAGTCATCATCCAGATGCCCTTAAGAGTAAGTTACAGGTATCCCAGTTCCTTAGGGTCCTGAGAAACAACTCTGAGATGGATCTAGCAGAAAAACAGCTTGAGGAAGTAAAGCAAAGATTCCTTGCAAGGTAGATATACAAAGAAAGTGGTTGAGAACTGCCTTACCAGGGAGAGAAGACATTTTTGGTCTGTTTGTACAAAAGCAAGAAAGTCACAAAGTTCTGAGCGGATGATTCTCGGTGTGAGATGTGATACGAATCTTAGATAGTTTAACAGTCTATTAAGAGACACTGGGTGATTGTGGACTCAGATCCAAATATGGGTAAAGTTGTCAATACAATGCCACTGCTGAGTGAGAAACATGGTCCAAATTTGAAGAACTTATTGTACAAGACCAATGATAACACCAAACCTGCATGTAAGGGAAACTGGTTGTCTACAAGTAAAGGCTGCTTCCGATGTTTGTTCTGTGCTAACTGCAGAGCATTGATGGTGGGGCGGTCCTTCCCACATCCACAAAGCAGTAGAAGGATCTTTCTACAATATCACCTGACTTGCCTAACTGACCATGTAATATATTTCTTGGTCTGTCCGTGTGGACTTATGTATATGGGTAAAACCATGAAGACCTTCAGAACAAGAATGACACATCATAGGTCAGATATTAAATTGGCACA
Source organism: Pseudophryne corroboree (assembly GCF_028390025.1). Classification (NCBI taxonomy): domain Eukaryota; kingdom Metazoa; phylum Chordata; class Amphibia; order Anura; family Myobatrachidae; genus Pseudophryne; species Pseudophryne corroboree. The sequence continues at coordinate 242,967,661 of NC_086453.1, read as the reverse complement.
TGAAAAAGAATTCACTGATAAACCAGTGGCTTTACATTTTTTATGAGCTGTCCACCAATTAATCACCCTGAAATACATGATTATCGATTGGGTGCCCAAATTAAAGAGAGGTGGTGACAGAGGACTCCTGTTGAAAAAAGAAGCTACAGTAGGTGGATTCATCAACTTGAGACCGTGGCCCAGTGGGGACTAAATGAGTATAATTGCTTGAATATATTTTTGTGATTCTGGTGGATCTGATATAGATCTGCGTGAACTTACATCTGCATGGTTATATATAATTTTTTTGTGGGTCCATTGGTGCCTCTTAATGTGTTTTTCACCATGGTGTTCTTTGTGATATATTTTCTTTTATATTTGTATGTGTTATTTACTGTCTGCCTCTGCGCTGCTCTGGGTTCCCTATGAGGCATTTTTGACTTGGCACTAGTGTCACTGCTGGGTGTCTGTGATGACATCCGGGGAGCCAGGGTTGCTAGGTGACACTTTAGCCACACTCTAAGAAGCTCAGTAGCATCATTTGATGCTGACTAACGGCACTTCCAGTTGGTAAAATGCATGCATGGCTCACTTCCGGTTGCAATGGAATGCATATCGGAAGTTGAGCGGTGCTGCTCACTTATTAAGCTTTTTAAGGATGATACAAGTTAAAATTATTGTTTATGACTACATATACAGTATTACAGAGTAGAGATGAATTGCCCCCTTGTACTTAGGATAAGGGATATGTGGATTTTGATTTTGTTTGGGTACCAGTTCTCCACTGTAACATCAGAAGGGGAGGAGTTTGGTAAGTACAAGTGCTAGGTACATATAGGGATCCCAGTGGCAGCTCACAGATTGTCTCTGTCTCTCCTGCCAAGTGGATGCCTGCCAAGTGGATAACCGAAGTGTCGACTATGCATTTAACAATGGTGATGTGAGTAATCAAACTCCAGACAACTGTTTGCATAAAAAGTCCCTGGTGAGTGCATCTTTTTGTATGGAACTGGATATATATCTATCTACATATATATACTGTGACACAGTATATTGATCTTTATCCCTTCCTTCCACATCAATCTTACCTCAACGCTACAGCAATCCTGATAATCTCATTCACATCTCTCCCACTAACTCCTACCCCCGATTCTGTGCTCTGGAATGCCAGATCTGTTTGCAACAAACTGGCCCCCACTCATGACCTTTTCATTTCCAACTCCCTGCACCTCCTGGCCATTACAGAAACCTGGATTACTCCCTATGACACCACTTCTCCTGCTGCCTTCTCTGTTGGGGTCCTCACATTCTCACACACACCCCGACCTGGGGGTCACCATGGGGGTGGTGTTGGGATCCTTTTACCCTCAAGCTACACATTCCAACTTATACCTCCAGAACCATCCCTTACATTCTCTACATTTGAGGTCCATGCAATACGCCTGTTCCAACCTACTAATCTTCGAGTTGCTGTCATTTACCGTCCACCTGGCATTTCCTCCAAATTCCTCGACAACTTTGCATCCTGGCTACCTCACTTCCTCTCTCCTGACATTCCCTCCATTATTCTTGGTGATTTCAACATCCCTATCGATAACCCCACAAAATCACCTGCCTCTAAACTCCTTAACTTCACCTCTTCAATTGGTCTCTCCCAGTGGACCACCTCACCCTCCCATGTGAACGGGATCTCACTGGATCTGGTTTTCACTCACCGCTGTGATATTTCTGATTTCTCCAATTCCCCTTTTCCCTCTCTGACCACCACCTGCTCTCTTTCAACTTATCTATCTCTGCTTTCCCATCTCTCCCTCCTAAGGCTACCATCACTAAGCGTAACATTGAGGCTATTGACGCCTCATCCCTATCCTCTCTGTTTGACTCACTTCTCTCTCCTCTTCTCTCTCTCACATGCCCTGAACAAGCCACAACCCTACACAATGCATCTCTTACTTCTGCCCTTGACTCTGTAGCTCCGCAAACCACTATTCACCCTCGCAGATCAACACCTCAACCCTGGCAAACCAAATGCACCAGATATCTTCAAAAATGCTCACGTACTGCCGAGTGACAGTGGAGGAAATCTCGCTCTAAAGCAGACTTCTGCCATTTCAAATTTATGCTATCATACTTCAGTACTGCCCTTTCCCTCACTAAACAATCATACTTCAAAATCCTCATCTCTACTCAGTCTTCCAACCCCCGGCGCCTCTTTGCCACTGTTAACTCCCTTCTCTGCCCACAACCACCTCCTATCCCTTCCTTATTGTCTGCGCTTGACTTTGCCACTTATTTCACATCCAAGATTGACTCCATACGTCAGGACATCACATCCCACCAGACCAGCAACCAGCCACCACCTTTCCCTTGCCACCCCTCCCCTTCCCTCTTACCAACTCTGACATCTTTCTCCCATGTATCTGGTGAGGAAGTCATGGCCCTTATCCATTCCTCCCCCCAACAACCTCCCCACTTGACCCTATCCCCTCCCACCTCCTCCGCTACCTCTCTCCTTATGCCTGTTACAATCTCGCTCATCTTCTCAATCTCTCCCTCTCATCAGGCACTGTGCCCTCTGCTTTTAAGCATGCTCTTGTCTCCCCTATCCTTAAAAAACCTACCCTTGATGCAAACACTCTTTCCAACTATTGACCCATCTCTCTCCTCCCTTTTGCCTCCAAACTTCTTGAGCATATTGTCTATAATTGCCTCACTGCCTTTCTTTCCTCTAACTCACTGCTTGACCCATTCCAGTCTGGTTTCCGTTCTCTCCACTCCACTGAAACTGCCCTCCCAAAAGTATGCAATGACCTCCATGCAGCCAAAGCTAAGGGCCACTACTCTCTGCTTATTCTTCTTGACCTCACTGCTGCTTTTGACACTGTGGATCACCATCTCCTTCTGCAAACCCTACCCTCTCTTGGTCTGCATGATACTGCCCTCTCATGGCTGTCCTCCTACCTCTCTGATCATTCCTTCTCTGTATCCTCTCATGATGCTGAAAACAAAAGGGAAAAGATACTACTTCACCAGCGCCTGCCCCGTTTAGAGCGGAGCAATCCACATCTTACTATCCATTGACTTTTTCCTAATTAGGAGTATTCATATCAATTAGTGACCGGAAAGAGAGGAGAATACAGAGAATAGTGTGATACCATAAAATCGAATATTTAATAACATCAACCTTCTAAAAACACATGATAAAGATATTCCAATATGGAAAATGCTGGTATAATGACACAACATGTGTCACAATAGACAAAGACATTCACTGGAAAGAATCCACCCTCATGAGAAAACAGAAGCAATGGCTGATTACCGATTCCTGGTGAACTGATTTGCGTCAGTTCTATAGCGCATGTGAATCCAGATGATTTCTCCCTGCTGCAGCAAGGGGATCTCCTGGTCTCAGTTCTTTCCAGGCGTAGGCTCAGTCCATAAACATCAGTATCAGCATGTGGGGGGTATTTACAAGCAGGAAACCAGTTCACCAGGAATCGGTAATCAGCCATTGCTTCTGTTTTCTCATGAGGGTGGATTCTTTCCAGTGAATGTCTTTGTCCATTGTGACACATGTTGTGTCATTATACCAGCATTTTCCATATTGGAATATCTTTATCATGTGTTTTTAGAAGGTTGATGTTATTAAATATTTGTTTTTATGGTATCACACTATTCTCTGTATTCTCCTCTCTTTACGGTCACTAATTGATATGAATACTCCTAATTAGGAGATTAGGAGAAGTCAACGGAGAGTAAGAGGTGGATTGCTCCGCTCTAAACGGGGCAGGCGCTGGTGAAGTAGTATCTTTTCCTTTTTGTTTTCATCACGTATTTTTTGGGGTTGGAAAAGCCCCATTTTAAGATACTGCACTGACTAGTTGCCATTGCGCACTGTTGGGTACTGTGTATAAAATTCTTTCACATGCTATCTCTCATGATGCTACCTCCCCCTTACTTCCACTAACTGTTGGTGTCCCCCAAGGCTCTGTTCTTGGTCATCTCCTTTTCTCACTCTATACATCCTCTTTAGGTGAACTCATTAGTTCTTTTAACTTCCAATACCACCTCTATGCTGATGACACTCAAATCTACCTCTCCTCCCCTGACCTCTCCCCCGCTCTCCTCACTCGTACCTCCAACTGTCTTTCTGCTATCTCTTCCTGGATGTCCCAGCGCTTTCTTAAACTCAACATGTCTAAGACTGAGCTGATCATCTTCCCACCCTCCCGCACAACCTCACCTCCCACAATCTCATTGATGGCATGACTATCTCCTCTAGCCCCCAGGTACGCTGTCTTGGTGTAATCCTTGACCTCTCCCTCTCATTCAAACCACACATTAAGTACCTCTCACAAACCTGTCATTTTCATCTCAAAAACATTTCCAGAATCAGACCTTTTCTCACCCAGGATGCCACTAAGATCATTATTCACTCACTGATTATTTCCAGACTGGACTACTGTAATTTCCTCCTAACTGGTCTCCCTGACAATTACCTCACTCCACTCCAATCTATCCTCAATGCTGCTGCCCGGCTCATCTTCCTCACCAAACGCACTACGTCCATCTCCCCTATTCTACAAGCCCTTCACTGGCTTCCCTTCCCTTTCAGAATCTAATTCAAACTTCTCACACTCACTTACAAAGCCCTCACCCACTCCTCTCCCATTTACATCTCTGACCTTATCTCCCTTTACTCTCCCACCCATCCTCTTCGCTCTGCTAATGCACGCCGACTCTCCTGTCTTCTGATTACTACCTCCCACTCCTATCTCCAAGATTTTTCACGCGCTGCTCCCTTTCTCTGGAATTCTTTGCCTCTCCCCCTCAGACTCTCCACCTCTCTACAAAACTTCAAATGGGCTCTTAAGACCCACTTCTTTACCAAACCCAGCCAAATCTCATCCTATCCCTCTGTTCCACGCTCTCTATGCACCCCATCTGTGTCACCCCTGTCTGTCCACCCCTCCCCTTAGAATGTAAGCTCTCACGAGTAGGGCCCTCTCCCCTCATGTGCTTGTCCTTTTCTTACTTTAATAATCCTCAACTGTCCAAATCCCGCAATTTTGTGGCCACCTTGGAACTTATCTCTGTCATTTACTAGTGTAGTTATGCTTAGTTACCCTGTACTTGTCCTATATTGTCTTCAACTGTAAGTCACTGTCTTCCTGTTTTGATTATGTGTAAATATATTCTGTAATTGGGCGCTGCGGAACCCTTGTGGTGCCATAAAAAAATAAAGGATAATGACAATAATTATAATAATAGTCCTCCAAAGAAAATCACGGAACTCGCCGGGACACGTTTGCATGAATTTTATAAAGGTGCAATATCGGCATGTTTCGAGGCTTGCGCCCTTCCTCAGGACACACCAACAATGAATATTGTTGCCAAACATCTCAAGCTAACCAGTAAGTGAGTTGCTTGCGGACACCTGGCGGCCGAGACGCGCGATGGTGGAGGCAGCGGCGGGAACAGTTTACCGGATTTAAGTATTTAATCTGTTTAGTTATTGTTATATTCATTGTTGGTGTGTCCTAAGGAAGGGGCGCAAACCTCAAAACATGTCGATATTGTTCATGTAAAAGTGTTCCTGCGAGTGCCGTGCTATTCTTTGGAGGACTGTATTTGATCGTTGCACTGTGGCACCGGGACCAGTTGTTTTTTAAGCAAGGAGTGCTGGCAGACTTGGAGGAAATAAATATATATATATATATATATATATATATATATATATGGAAAGAGGGATAGGGGTACCAGCGACCAACAATGTCTGATAAAAAATATAAAAATATGAAGAAATTGCCAGATACGTAAGAAAAATAAAACAGTATATTTATTTATACAGCAAAATTAAAAACTAATGTGGGTTAAAAAATATGGACGATATAAGATACTAAAAATCTGAGTAAGAACTAGCTAGAATACTGGATTAAATGCATTAAATAAAAACAATATTACACTAAAAAAAATATATGATAAGAGAGTACTGTTTATCTTAAAAATGGAGGGTCAATTGAGGTACATCCAACGCGTTTCGTCCATCAGACTTCATCAAGGGGCCTATATATATATATAGTCAAAAGAGCATAAGGAAGGCATCACCAGACTTAGAACAATTTACAGATAAAACTTTATCAAAACTCAAAGCAGCAGCATGGTTATGGTTGGCCAATGTTTCGGTCCCACATCGGACCTTTGTCAAGACCAAAGTGTACAGCAATCCAAGTCACAAAAAGTCTTTGCTCTTTTGACTATGTTGAGGGACCTTGTAGGAGCGAGTGTTTCCCTGGAATTATAGGCACCCCAGTAGCTGTGGACTGATACACTGTGAGTGCAACTTCAAACACCTGGTATATATATATATATATATATATATATATAAATATATATATTTATTTATTTATTTATTTATTATCTAGCTTATTAGGGTGTAAATCGCACCAAACAGTACTAACTAAAGAAGAATATCTGACAGTGAGTCACACAATACACAATGTAGTGCTGCTTGGGAACAGCCACTTTAGATGGACACAGCACTGCCAATTTACAGCATAGTGCTCCCTATGCACTGAATATGCATGCAGCATGGTACCCCCTATGCACTGAATTTATACAGAGCACAGCCACTTGTAAGTCTGAAGTCTGACACAGCACAGTCAATACTGCAGAGTACAGCATAACATACAGCAGTGTGCCCCCTATACACTGACTATATACAGAGCAAAGCACAGCCAATACAGCAGAGTACAGTGCAGCATACAGCAGCATGCCTAATAGTGAAATGGTGCTAAGTCCCAACCACGTCCCCTTATACAAAATCCAAAACCCACAAGAATCCGATGCCAGGAGAATGACGTTTTGCCTCAAAGTCTGGTGGGAAAACCTGAGCCACGGCTCAGGAAGACTCATCCCAGAAGTTCAAATCGGCCCGGATTCCAAGGAATCCAAACCACTCACCTCTAATTTAAGCTAGAGATGAGCGGGTTCGGTTTCTCGGAAACCGAACCCCCCCGAACTTCAGCCTTTTTACACGGGTCCGAGGCAGACTCGGATCTTCCCGCCTTGCTCGGCTAACCCGAGCGCGCCCGAACGTCATCATCCCGCTGTCGGATTCTCGCGAGGCTCGTATTCTATTGCGAGACTCGGATTCTATATAAGGAGCCGCGCGTCGCCGCCATTTTCACACGTGCATTGAGATTCATAGGGAGAGGACGTGGCTGGCGTCCTCTCCGTTTAGAGTAGAGTAGAGAGTAGAGAGTCTAGAGACACTTGATTTACTAATTTTGGGGAGCATATTAGGACGGAGTACTACTTGCTGATAGTGTGACCAGTGACCACCAGTTTAATTAATCCGTTCTCTGCCTGAAAAAAAATGATACACAATGTGACACAGTCACATACCATATCTGTGCTCAGCCTCAGTGTGCCCTCAGTGTGCTGTATCATCTATGTAATACTGTATATCTGACTGTGCTGAGTGCTCACTGCTCACACAGCTTAATTGTGGGGGAGACTGGGGAGCAGTTATAGCAGGAGTACATATTTTAACAGTGCACACTTTTGCTGCCAGAGTGCCACTGCCAGTGCCAGTGTGACTGACCAGTGACCACTACTACTTGCTGATAGTGTGACCAGTGACCACCAGTTTAATTAATCCGTTCTCTGCATGAAAAAAAACGATACACAGTGTGACACAGTCACATACTATATCTGTGCTCAGCCTCAGTGTGCCCTCAGTGTGCTGCATCATCTATGTAATACTGTATATCTGACTGTGCTGAGTGCTCACTGCTCACACAGCTTAATTGTGGGGGAGACTGGGGAGCAGTTATAGCAGGAGTACATATTTTAACAGTGCACACTTTTGCTGCCAGAGTGTCACTGCCAGTGCCAGTGTGACTGACCAGTGACCACTGACCACCAGTATATTGTGATCGTCGTGTGGTGTTTTTATTCTATAAACGCATTCTGCTGACAGTGTCCAGTATATACGTATATAATATATACCTGTCCGGCTGCAGTAGTGATATATATATATATTTTTTATATCATTATCATCCAGTCTATATTAGCAGCAGACGCAGTACGGTAGTCCACGGCTGTAGCTACCTCTGTGTCGGCAGTCGCTAGTCCATCCATAATTGTATACCACCTACCTGTGGGGTTTTTTTTTTTTCTATCTTATTGATACTACTAGTAGCTTACTTTAGGAGTCTGCAGTGCTGAGCTGACAGTGTCCAGCAGGTCCGTCATTATATAATATATACCTGTCCTGCTGCAGTAGTGATATATATATATATTTTTTATATCATTATCATCCAGTCTATATTAGCAGCAGACGCAGTACGGTAGTCCACGGCTGTAGCTACCTCTGTGTCGGCAGTCGCTAGTCCATCCATAATTGTATACCACCTACCTGTGGTGTTTTTTTTTTTTCTATCTTATTGATACTACTAGTAGCTTACTTTAGGAGTCTGCAGTGCTGACCTGACAGTGTCCAGCAGGTCCGTCATTATATAATATATACCTGTCCTGCTGCAGTAGTGATATATATATATATATTTTTTTTTATATCATTATCATCCAGTCTATATTAGCAGCAGACGCAGTACGGTAGTCTACGGCTGAAGCTACCTCTGAGTCGGCAGTCGCTCGTCCATCCATAATTGTATACCACCTACCTGTGGTGTTTTTTTTTTTCTATCTTCTTGATACTAGTAGCTTATTTTAGGAGTCTGCAGTGCTGAGCTGACAGTGTCCAGCAGGTCCGTCATTATATAATATATACCTGTCCTGCTGCAGTAGTGATATATATATATATATTTTTTATATCATTATCATCCAGTCTATATTAGCAGCAGACGCAGTACGGTAGTCCACGGCTGTAGCTACCTCTGTGTCGGCAGTCGCTCGTCCATCCATAATTGTATACCACCTACCTGTGGTGTTTTTTTTTTTCTATCTTCTTGATACTACTAGTAGCTTACTTTAGGAGTCTGCAGTGCTGAGCTGACAGTGTCCAGCAGGTCCGTCATTATATAATATATACCTGTCCGGCTGCAGTAGTGATATATATATATATTTTTTATATCATTATCATCCAGTCTATATTAGCAGCAAACGCAGTACGGTAGTCCACGGCTGTAGCTACCTCTGTGTCGGCAGTCGCTCGTCAATCCATAAGTATACTAGTATCCATCCATCTCCATTGTTTACCTGAGGTGCCTTTTAGTTGTGCCTATTAAAATATGGAGAACAAAAATGTTGAGGTTCCAAAAATAGGGAAAGATCAAGATCGACTTCCACCTCGTGCTGAAGCTGCTGCCACTAGTCATGGCCGAGACGATGAAATGCCAGCAACGTCGTCTGCCAAGGCCGATGCCCAATGTCATAGTACAGAGCATGTAAAATCCAAAACACCAAATATCAGTAAAAAAAGGACTCAAAAATCTAAAATAAAATTGTCGGAGGAGAAGCGTAAACTTGCCAATATGCCATTTACCACACGGAGTGGCAAGGAACGGCTGAGGCCCTGGCCTATGTTCATGGCTAGTGGTTCAGCTTCACATGAGGATGGAAGCACTCAGCCTCTCGCTAGAAAAATGAAAAGACTCAAGCTGGCAAAAGCACAGCAAAGAACTGTGCGTTCTTCGAAATCACAAATCCACAAGGAGAGTCCAATTGTGTTGTTTGCGATGCCTGACCTTCCCAACACTGGACGCGAAGAGCATGCGCCTTCCACCATTTGCACGCCCCATGCAAGTGCTGGAAGGAGCACCCGCAGTCCAGTCCCTGATAGTCAGATTGAAGATGTCAGTGTTGAAGTACACCAGGATGAGGAGGATATGGGTGTTGCTGGCGCTGGGGAGGAAATTGACCAGGAGGATTCTGATGGTGAGGTGGTTTGTTTAAGTCAGGCACCCGGGGAGACACCTGTTGTCCGTGGGAGGAATAGGGCCATTGACATGCCTGGTGAAAATACCAAAAAAATCAGCTCTTCGGTGTGGAAGTATTTCAACAGAAATGCGGACAACATTTGTCAAGCCGTGTGTTGCCTTTGTCAAGCTGTAATAAGTAGGGGTAAGGACGTTAACCACCTCGGAACATCCTCCCTTATACGTCACCTGCAGCGCATTCATCATAAGTCAGTGACAAGTTCAAAAACTTTGGGCGACAGCGGAAGCAGTCCACTGACCAGTAAATCCCTTCCTCTTGTAACCAAGCTCACGCAAACCACCCCACCAACTCCCTCAGTGTCAATTTCCTCCTTCCCCAGGAATGCCAATAGTCCTGCAGGCCATGTCACTGGCAATTATGACGAATCCTCTCCTGCCTGGGATTCCTCTGATGCATCCTTGCGTGTAACGCCTACTGCTGCTGGCGCTGCTGTTGTTGCTGCTGGGAGTCGATGGTCATCCCAGAGGGGAAGTCGTACTCGTAAGACCACTTTTACTACTTCCACCAAGCAATTGACTGTCCAACAGTCCTTTGCGAGGAAGATGAAATATCACAGCAGTCATCCTGCTGCAAAGCGGATAACTGAGGCCTTGGCATCCTGGGCAGTGAGAAACGTGGTTCCGGTATCCATCATTACTGCAGAGGCAACTAGAGACTTGTTGGAGGTACTGTGTCCCCGGTACCAAATACCATCTAGGTTCCATTTCTCTAGGCAGGCGATACCGAAAATGTACACAGACCTCAGAAAAAGACTCACCAGTGTCCTAAAAAATGCAGTTGTACCCAATGTCCACTTAACCACGGACATGTGGACAAGTGGAGCAGGGAAGGCTCAGGACTATATGACTGTGACAGCCCACTGGGTAGATGTATGGACTCCCGCCGCAAGAACAGCAGCGGCGGCACCAGTAGCAGCATCTCGCAAACGCCAACTCTTTCCTAGGCAGGCTACGCTTTGTATCACCGCTTTCCAGAATACGCACACAGCTAAAAACCTCTTACGGCAACTGAGGAAGATCATCGCAGAATGGCTTACCCCAATTGGACTCTCCTGTGGATTTGTGGCATCGGACAACGCCAGCAATATTGTGTGTGCATTAAATATGGGCAAATTCCAGCACGTCCCATGTTTTGCACATACCTTGAATTTGGTGGTGCAGAATTATTTAAAAAACGACAGGGGCGTGCAAGAGATGCTGTCGGTGGCCAGAAGAATTGCGGGACACTTTCGGCGTACAGGCACTGCGTACAGAAGACTGGAGCAACACCAAAAACGCCTGAACCTGCCCTGCCATCATCTGAAGCAAGAAGTGGTAACGAGGTGGAATTCAACCCTCTATATGCTTCAGAGGTTGGAGGAGCAGCAAAAGGCCATTCAAGCCTATACAACTGAGCACGATATAGGAGGTGGAATGCACCTGTCTCAAGCGCAGTGGAGAATGATTTCAACGTTGTGCAAGGTTCTGCAACCTTTTGAACTTGCCACACGTGAAGTCAGTTCAGACACTGCCAGCCTGAGTCAGGTCATTCCCCTCATCAGGCTTTTGCAGAAGAAGCTGGAGACATTGAAGGAGGAGCTAACACAGAGCGATTCCGCTAGGCATGTGGGACTTGTGGATGGAGCCCTTAATTCGCTTAACAAGGATTCACGGGTGGTCAATCTGTTGAAATCAGAGCACTACATTTTGGCCACCGTGCTCGATCCTAGATTTAAAACCTACCTTGGATCTCTCTTTCCGGCAGACACAAGTCTGCTGGGGTTCAAAGAACTGCTGGTGACAAAATTGTCAAGTCAAGCGGAACGCGACCTGTCAACATCTCCTCCTTCACATTCTCCCGCAACTGGGGGTGCGAGGAAAAGGCTCAGTATTCCGAGCCCACCCGCTGGCGGTGATGCAGGGCAGTCTGGAGCGACTGCTGATGCTGACATCTGGTCCGGACTGAAGGACCTGACAACGATTACGGACATGTCGTCTACTGTCACTGCATATGATTCTCTCCCCATTGAAAGAATGGTGGAGGATTATATGAGTGACCGCATCCAAGTAGGCACGTCAGACAGTCCGTACTTATACTGGCAGGAAAAAGAGGCAATTTGGAGGCCCTTGCACAAACTGGCTTTATTCTACCTAAGTTGCCCTCCCACAAGTGTGTACTCCGAAAGAGTGTTTAGTGCCGCCGCTCACCTTGTCAGCAATCGGCGTACGAGGTTACTTCCAGAAAATGTGGAGAAGATGATGTTCATTAAAATGAATTATAATCAATTCCTCCGTGGAGACATTGACCAGCAGCAATTGCCTCCACAAAGTAGTACACAGGGAGCTGAGATGGTGGATTCCAGTGGGGACGAATTGATAATCTGTGAGGAGGAGGATGTACACGGTGATATATCGGAGGATGATGATGAGGTGGACATCTTGCCTCTGTAGAGCCAGTTTGTGCAAGGAGAGATTAATTGCTTCTTTTTTGGTGGGGGTCCAAACCAACCCGTCATTTCAGTCACAGTCGTGTGGCAGACCCTGTCACTGAAATGATGGGTTGGTTAAAGTGTGCATGTCCTGTTTATACAACATAAGGGTGGGTGGGAGGCCCAAGGACAATTCCATCTTGCACCTCTTTTTTCTTTCATTTTTCTTTGCGTCATGTGCTGTTTGGGGGGTGTTTTTTGGAAGGGCCATCCTGCGTGACACTGCAGTGCCACTCCTAGATGGGCCAGGTGTTTGTGTCGGCCACTAGGGTCGCTTAGCTTACTCACACAGCTACCTCATTGCGCCTCTTTTTTTCTTTGCGTCATGTGCTGTTTGGGGAGTGTTTTTTGGAAGGGCCATCCTGCGTGACACTGCAGTGCCACTCCTAGATGGGCCAGGTGTTTGTGTCGGCCACTAGGGTCGCTTAGCTTACTCACACAGCTACCTCATTGCGCCTCTTTTTTTCTTTGCGTCATGTGCTGTTTGGGGAGTGTTTTTTGGAAGGGCCATCCTGCGTGACACTGCAGTGCCACTCCTAGATGGGCCAGGTGTTTGTGTCGGCCACTAGGGTCGCTTAGCTTACTCACACAGCTACCTCATTGCGCCTCTTTTTTTCTTTGCGTCATGTGCTGTTTGGGGAGTGTTTTATGGAAGGGCCATCCTGCGTGACACTGCAGTGCCACTCCTAGATGGGCCAGGTGTTTGAGTCGGCCACTTGGGTCGCTTAGCTTAGCCATCCAGCAACCTCGGTGCAAATGTTAGGACTAAAAATAATATTGTGAGGTGTGAGGTGTTCAGAATAGACTGAAAATGAGTTGAAATTATGGTTATTGAGGTTAATAATACTTTGGGATCAAAATGACCCCCAAATTCTATGATTTAAGCTGTTTTTTAGGGTTTTTTGAAAAAAACACCCGAATCCAAAACACACCCGAATCCGACAAAAAAAATTCGGTGAGGTTTTGCCAAAACGCGTTCGAACCCAAAACACGGCCGCGGAACCGAACCCAAAACCAAAACACAAAACCCGAAAAATTTCCGGTGCTCATCACTAATTTAAGCTAGTACTGTTTATAGCTCAACATAATAGAGAGAGAACTATTTGATAAAGTTTTCCTGTGGTGGAACAAAGACAACTTAAACAACCTTAAAATACACATAGCAGAATAGCAGAATAAGAATAGCAGCAGCCTCTGTACTACTTACACACTGGGTCAAAACTTAAGAGGACTCTCTGTGTGTGTCTCTCTCAAGTCCAGAATGCTTTCATTAGATAACTGCATGGTTGCCGACCTCCTGACTGCCCCCTATGGGAGAGGGCAACCAGGTCGTCACAGCAGGTGGAGGGCAGTGTGGTGTATTGTGGTTCATCATAGGGGTGGGGAAAGATATAGGAGGAAGTACAGGGGCATGGTGGCCACAATTGCATCAGCAGTATCTCTCTCCACTATACAATGCCGAGATTACTGGCATTGTAAAGCAGAAAGCACGGCTATGATGATGTGATTCAGAGCAAATCACATCATTGGCTGCTGGGTCCACCAAGTTCACTTGGTTAATGGGAGGTTAAGTGGCGGCATCACCGGCTCTGGAAGAATTGCCCATTTTTCAGGAAGGCCGGGAGAACTACCCAATTTTCAGGAGCCTGCTGGCCATTCTGGGAAAGTAAGCATGTGTGAATAACCTAAATACATAAATCAAGCCTGCTGTGTATTTTGGATGTGGGGGAGGGCCAAGAAGAATGAGAAGCTGAGATTCCTGGGTCACTTACAGTTCTCTCCTCCCTCTTACAGTATCTCTTCTTTGGTCAGAAGGCTGCATCAGCTGCTCATGAAACATGATACTCCTGTGTCTCTACTTGTACTGCACACTATCCTGATCACATTCTGGCAGCCTGGCTCTTCCTCCTGCTGCTGCACAAGAGGGAGTGCTGGCAATGTCAGTGTGCTACGGCTTGAGGGCCTGGGGTACAGTGTCCCCTGTGCCTGCCTCCTTAATCTGGTTCTGATGCCAGGTCAGAAAAAGATTCACTCTGAAGAGTGAGATGCATATTGGGGAGTGTGTATGGGGGAGGGGTGGATAGGGGGGGAAGCATTCTTCCACTTCAATTGCTGACCCGAGCCCCAAGGAAATCAGGCACACCTGAGAAAATACACAATCTTTTTTTAGCAGTGACTGTACTGCACCATGCCACCTAGTAATATAACTGGGAAGGGATGGGTTTTCCTTTACTGACTGAAGTCAGTTAAAAACTGCAATAGAACTTAGTAATTGTGAATGGCAACATATAAAAAAATGAACGCTTTCTGCATAGGTAACTTTCCATTAACAAGAATAATACAATTAAATAAACCTGTCTACATTGCACAGTTCCTGCAGCACTTAAAAATTTATGTCAGGTAACTCATCAAAAATACTAGAATTGCAAAGTCACAACTGTAGACGTATCTCCTCGGAGGCACACAGAAAATGTGAATAGAAAAGTAAGATCGTAGCTCAGCCCCATCTGACATCCTCAGGGACATTAGCCACGTAATCGCGCAAAGTATAGGAAAAAAGCAGTGCTAAAGGGAAAATGTAACATTGTAATCAGCTGGGAACAGAGACTTAATGCTGTGCTTAGTTTTGCTAAGCACTGAAAAATGTTTATTTCAAGCCTGAAGGGTTTAATAGTTTCCCCTATAATTAAAACCCATCAACAGTTAGGGTTACCGATGCAGAAAAAAAAAAAGTAGAAAATAAAGTAAAAAGGAGCTTAACTCCAAATTCATTATTCTTTTTATATCCATTCGGTGTAGTATAAAGAGTAACATCAGTTTATTTCCATAGCAATGCACTGTATAGTTAATATACTGTAATGGCATAAGGATGAGTTCTACGGTAAAGTTAATGTGATTTAAAAATGTTATTACCAAGTTTTCAATATTTTGTACATGAATGGGAATTTATTGGAACGTATAATTTGAATAATACAAAATGTAACAATTCTAACTGTGGACATCGTATACCCCTTTCAGACCACCAGTAATAACCCAGGATGCGGCGCAGTCTAAAAGGAGCCAGTTGAAATAACCTGGCTTGAGCAACCCAGTATTTCAACCTGGGTAGTGAGCAGGGTTTAACATGGGTTCAACCAACACGCGGTGCAGTATGAATGGATAAACTGGGTCAATGTGAGCCGGCATCTGTTCACTGAATAGGAAGAGGCGGTGCTTAGAGATCGTCTCACCTCCAAGAACCGCCTTGGTATGCGCCGGCGGTGAATCTTCAGGCCGCCAGTGTGAAAGGAGTCTCAGCTGGGTTGCACCTGGAAAGTGTACAAATCCCGGGTACGACTTGGGTTTAACGGTCTGAAAGGGGTAGTATGTGGCATGTGCCATGTGCATGCAATTATGAGCTCGTGTAGAGTTTGCAATGAGTTATTTTCTGGCACAAAAAATTAATTTCCTTTCTGCACATGTGACATCTTCCCTATGCAAAGTCGAGCACATCTTCCTCTTAATGCATATATAGATGGAATGAGGGCTCATAGGTCAGTAATGCTGCTGCAGCACATTCAAAGTGGGATTTTCCCAGAGAATCACCCACCAAGAAGTGTACCTGTTGCTGGGGTTATACCCCTAATGTAAGATGGGTGCTGGTGATATATATGTTGGATTGAGACCATGACATGTTCCTCTATGTCACAATAAATAGCTCTGCGTGCATAGACCACTGCTAGTACAAGGCTATGATAAGGCAGGATACAGTAGTTCTGCAAATGCCAGCATATCCAAGAAGTTTAAGATTACGGTGTTTAGATTATAGAGCCTGACTCAGAGATTTATGTAAAGCCGATTAGTATGTAAATCTCCAATGTTTAATGATCTGTGCATGCGCAGGAGCTGCAGTGTGAATGAGCAAATCTGGTCCTGCAACTTCGAGTGCAGTGACCCAATAGCCACAGCATGATTGACAGTAAACAGCGGCTTGTCTTTGGATGCAGCAGCAGATCAGAGAAGCTGGCAGTGGGCGTCTCTTTTTTAAGATGCTTCCTGATGCTTTTGCATAATTTCGCATAGCCGCTGCACAGAGGCGTCACCAGGTGTGGGTACACCCGAAGGGCACGCTGCATTACTACACCCCCCCCCCCCCCCCTTCCCACACTCACCGCCGGATCCGCGGCCGGAGGAGAAGGGGCATGGCCTAAATTAAAGGGGCGTGGTC
Organism: Pseudophryne corroboree; assembly: GCF_028390025.1. Classification (NCBI taxonomy): domain Eukaryota; kingdom Metazoa; phylum Chordata; class Amphibia; order Anura; family Myobatrachidae; genus Pseudophryne; species Pseudophryne corroboree. The sequence goes on along the minus strand of NC_086453.1, from coordinate 242,951,045 downwards.
TCGCGGGTCTTCTCTTCTTCACTCCGGGAGGTGTATCCAGCTTCCATGGAAATGCTGGCTGCCCCCGGAGACTAGGCAGCGTGCAGTGCTGGCTTCTTTTCTGTGAGGATTATCACACTGTAGCACTCGGCTTCTGTCACTGCAGAAGTGCCAGCACTTGGTGTCACCCCTTCCGTGCGTGATACCTGGGTGCGGCCCACACCCCCCGCACCCACCTTCTGACGCCACTGACGCTGCATACAGAGACTCAGTGGCAGGGCTACTAGCATCCACCGCTGAATCAGCTCCAGAGTGTCATAAAGCCCAGCCTGCCATAGCCCGCAGCCAGGGGCACCTGAGGGGGCCCATGTGCAGCCCCCAAAGCCCCCCTCCCCTCCAGCCACACATCTTACCTTACATTGTGCACAAGCAAGTGTGTCTCTCCTTCTCTGTGGCTCCTTATTCCCAGTGGTATTCGGGAAGATGGCGCGTGCACACAATAGAGCAAAGGCTATGGGAACATGACACCATGGAGGAGAAACCTGCTGATCAGTGTACAAGGTAAGCATAATCTGGGTGCAGGGTGTACGGTGTGGCCCCTCTGGACCCATTCTAAATACACTAAACACCCTGCACCAATAATAAATTTGCCTATGCCTTGAGCTCTTGGCAGCTTTCTAGGGGGGAAATTGCTGAAACCAGACTGGGATATGACCATGGTATGTGTCTATGGTAGATCACTTTTTTTGGGGGGGAGGGGATGTGTGTTTGCCTTTTATTATTTATTTATGTTTATATTAAAATAAAATAAAAACTCTACAGTATGATCATACGCTTAAAGCGCGTTGGATATGCTTTACCGTCATCCGGGATCCAAGCGTTCAGCATAACGACGCTGGGATCTTGGCCGCCAGTATGCCAGGAGGGGGTGAGCACAACGAAGCCCTTTGTGGGGCTACACTTGACACAGGTTCTATTCCCACTCTATGGACACCCAAGAGTGGGAATAGCTCTCAGCCCCCTGCCGGCATTGTGGCGGCCAGGATCCCAGCGTCTATATTCTGAACAAAGAAACAGCTGTATTGTCGGTGCATAAAGAGAAAATATTTAAAAATTAACTTTTAATTTTGTTCATGTTAAAATATTGTGAAGACAATTCACACATTGGTCATAGACCACAGCAAAACATAGAGGTTAAAATGACAAAGACAAAACAAACATTGATGTGCAGTAAAGAGTAATAAAGTGTGTATTTCGAGATTAAAATTTGTGTCCACGTGTTGTTAATGTCCGGATTGTGTACCATGCTTATAACCTTGAGATTGGTCCACTTATCTCTTGGAAGGAAAAAATTCAATACTATAATACTCGAACCTAAAAATTTTGTCCGTGCGACTAATTAGTGAGGACTACATTAATATCCCTGAATGTACTAGGTCTGAAACCAAGATTTACATTGAATAAGGGGTAATGCTTCTCGATTAGTTCCCTTGTCACGTCAGGGATTCATTGGTTATGGGTCACCTTTATAAGTTTGCTATTCATAGAGTATTCCCTAGAAGGAAAACACCTTCATTATTATGCGTTAATGAAACAAACTAAGGTTACCCCAATAATTCCATTAAATATTAGTACAAGGAAGAGTATATTTTTTGTTGATGACCCCACGTAAGGTATGCTGACCGCAGGGATCCTGAGCACTGGTCTCCTAACTACATCAAGAAAAAAGGGAATGCACTAAGAGCTTAGGTGAGTGAAACTGCAATATGATTGTCAGCAGCCTCTTGTAAAGGGAATTGACAATCCCTTAATACACAAAAATACCAAAGAAAACCAAGTGGCGCTTAACAATCATGTAATAAGAAACATTTAATAAAAATACAAATAAAGTACAATACAACAACCTCCCGGGGGTGTGATACAATGTTAAAACATCACAATAGTGTTAATAAACAATGTGATAAACCAAAACACCTGGTATTTGATTGGAGCACTTGGACACATATAATGAGGATTCAATTGCCAATGTTATCACGGGGAGTCTCAGGTTTGGGCAGAGAACAGTATATACACACTGGGATGTGCAACTGCAGGGTGTTTTCCAAATAAATAGCTCACAGTGGCGTGCCCACAGGTTGTTACCCGTGACCCGGGTTGAGATGTGTTTATTCAGCCAATGTGAGCAATATGAGCAAATGTTGAAATCAATGGAAATATGTGTACCTGTTATCGCTGGGCAGGAGCTTTCGATTCCTGCTCCCTGGTGCTGTCCCGTTAGCCGGGGAGATGTTAAACACCAGAGCCTCAGCGATGGATGGAGAGCGGTGCTGCGGTGCACGGGGAACCCGACTCAGCCGTCCTCACCGAGACGTTGCCGCATCCAAGAGCTCCGTATCCCCCTGCACGGAGACCAACCACCAATGGAGCCGGAGTGGTGGCAAAGGTCAGGCCAAGTGCACTGACCAGCGGCCCGTCTGTCGCTCGTGCTGGCAGACAGTGTGGAGGCGGCTTTAGCTGGAGCCGTGTAAGTTGGAAGCTGCGGAATGGGATGCCCGAGCCGCAGCCGTCAATCTGGGTTCCCGTGCACGGCTCTGGTGGGGGATGGACGTACACAGCGGTACCGGTCCATGTAGAATGTCCTGTATTCCTTAACGCGTTTCAACACCAACAGGGCGTCTTTCTCAAAAGGCAGGTATACCTGGGAGTGGGAATGTTTGATACTTATACCTGCTCCACAGGTGAGGCTAATTGGTACTGATTAATTTCAGCCATTCTCACTCCTCAGATAGGATAAGAATACTTTAAACTCCTTCATTTTAAAGCAGACACACACATTAAAGAATAAAATAAACCAAGGAAATTGCTATATTAGTGAAATGCAGCAATATCCATTAGTACGAAACTTATAAACAAACAACAGTAAATATAATTTCATAAACAATACAAATTGATTAAAACGGAAACATGAGACTGGGAATACGAAACACTATCATAAAAAATATATATTATAATAATCACTAGTAACCAATGACCATAACATCTTGCATGCACATGAAAGTGAATATGCATACACACGGTCCTTATTCTTATCGTAATGATTCTAAAAGAGACCGGTGATAAAAAGCAACTTATTTAGTGTAAATCTAAATTGCTACACTCAATTCCAACCTCTGCTAACAGCAGGACATGTTCTATTAGGTGGAAAAATAACAACAAGAAACCCCCCCCCCCCGTTCCTGTGATATACTTATAGCCAAAGGAGGAGGGGGGGGGGGGGGAGAAGGGGGGGGAGGGGAGGAGGAAAAAAGGAGAATGAAGCAAGAGAGGAAATAAGGGATGCATCTCACTTAGATGAGGAAAATAATGAAAGTATGTAAGACAGCTGTTACACAGCAAGATACCGTGGACCCTCGTGCTAAGGGGGTAAATGAACACTAAGACACTCCTAAGAGTGCTGTAATTAGAAACAAGAAATAGGCCCCTAGATGAACTCCAGATCAATAGTTTCATTAAGACCTTGCGGGTTAAGTGTCTGTAGTCTTAGAATCCATGCTGCCTCCTGTCTACACAGGATTCTAAAGCGATCACCTCCTCTACTGGTTGCTGGAATATGTTCCAGCCCAACCAGAAGGAGCCCAGTAGGGTCGCCCCCGTGAAACTCAGAAAAATAACGTGGAACACTGTGGTTCAAGCATTTATTTAAGATGTTAATTCTGTGTACCATAAATCTGAGTTTCAGGGGGCATATGGTTCGACCCACATAATATAGTTGACATGGACATATTAATAAATATATCACATGATGAGTACTACAGTTAATAAAAGTGTTGATTCTATACTCCTTTTTGGAGTGCTTTAAATGTGCCTTAAGGGGGCATACTATATGCATTTAACAAACTGTAGTATGCTGAACTAAATGTACCTGACTATGGGGGTCATTCCGAGTTGTTTGCTAGTTGACGATTTTCGCTATGCTGCGATTTGTTGCTAATTGCGCATGCGCAAGGCACGCAAGGCGCATGCGCTTAGTTATTTAACTAAAAACTTAGCAGATTTGCTGTGGATCCTGCGGCGCTTTTCAGTCGCTCTGCTGATCGGTGAATGATTGACAGGAAAGGGGCATTTCTGAGAGGTAACTGAGCGTTTTCCGGGAGTGTGCTAAAAAACGCAGGCGTGTCAGGGGAAAACGCGGGAGTGTCTGGAGAAACGGGGGAGTGGCTGGCCGAACGCAGGGCGTGTTTGTGACATCAAACTAGGAACTAAACTGACTGAGCTGATCGCAATCTGTGAGTAGGTCTGGAGCTACTCAGAAACTGCAAAGAATTAATTAGTAGCAGTTCTGCTAATCTTTCTTTCGCTATTCTGCTAAGCTAAGATACACTCTCAGAGGGCGGTGGCCTAGCGTGTGCAATGCTGCTAAAAGCAGCTAGCGAGCGATCAACTCGGAATGAGGGCCTATATGTGTAATGCTGGCCATTAATCAGGACGACTTGCATCCGATGTGAGTCATATCATGATTTCCTTTCAACCTCCTGGCAGCTCCCTGGCAGTCCCGGACAACACGAGTGGCACACAACGTGTTAAGAAGACACATTGTTAAACGATTGATTGTGTGCTGAACAAAAAAAAAAATAGTCCAGGGAATGCTACTCAAAATCAAATGATGCATCCTATGTGCACAAAACATGGTACTATGTACATATGATTACAACTAGAGATGTGCGGCGGACACTTTTCAGGTTTTGTACTTTGGTTTTGGATCTGGATCTCCGTTCGTCTTTTGGATCTGGATTGGTTTTGCCAAAAAAAACTTTTCGGGTTTTGGATCTGGATGTTTTTTTAAAAAAAAACCATAAAAACAGCTAAAATCACAGAAGTTGGGGATAATTTTGATCCTACGGTATTATTAACCTCAATAACATTCATTTCCAGTCTATTCTGAACACCTCACACCTCACAATATTGTTTTTAGGCAAAAGGATTGCACCGAGGTAGCTGGATGAATAAGCTAAGTGACACAAGTGGGCGGCACAAACACATCACCCATCTAGGAGTGGCACTGCAGTGGCAAACAGGATGTCAGTTTTAAAAACTAGACCCCAAAGAGCACATACTGCAAAGAAAAAAAAGAGGCGCAAGATGGAATTGTCCTTGGGCCCTCCTACCCACCTCCATCCAGTCTTATGTTGTATAAACAGGACATGTACACTTTAACAAACCAATAATTTCAGCGACAGGGTCTGCCACACGACTGTGGCTGAAATGATTGGTTTAATTGGGCCCCCACCAAGAAAGAAGCAATTAATCACACCACCAAAAAAGAAGCAATTAATCTCTCCTTAAACAAACTGTCTCTACAGAGGCAAGATGTTGTCCTCATCCTCTGATTCCTCACCCCTTTCAGAGTGTACATCCTCATCCTCACAGAGTATTAATTCATCCCCACTGGAATTCACCATCACAGGTACCTGTGTACTTTCTGGAGGCAATTGCTGGGAAAGGTCTTCCTGGAGGAATTTATAATTCATTTTGATGAACATCATCTTCTCAACATTTTGTGGAAGTAACCTCCTACGCCGATCGCTGACAAGGTTACGGGCTGCACTAAACACTCTCTCGGAGTACACACTGGAGGGGGGGTAATTTAGGTAAAATAAAGCCAGTATGTGCAAGGGCCTCCAAATTGCCACTTTTTCCTGCCAATATACATATGGACTGTCTGTCATGCCTACTTGGATGCTCTCACCGATATAATCCTCCACCATCCTTTCAATGATGACAGTATCATATGAAGTGACAGTAGACATATCAGTAATAGTTGGCAGCTCCTTCAGTCCAGACCAGATGTGAACACTTGCTACTGACTGCCCTGCATAACCACCAGTGGGTGGGATAGGAAATTTTATTATTTTCCTTGCAGCTCTACTTGCAGGAGAAAATGAAATAGGAGCTGTTGACGGGTCACGTTCCACTTGAATTGACAATTTTCTCACCAGCAGGTGTTTGCACCTCTGCAGACTTGTGTCCGCCGGAAAGAGAGATACAACGTATGCTTTAAACCTCAGCTCAAGCACGGTGGCTAAAATGTAGTGCTCTGATTTCAACAGATTGAACACCCTTGAATCCTGGCAAAGTAAATTAAGGGCTCCATTGACAAGTCCAGCATACTTAGCGGAATTGCACTGTCTTTGCTCCTCCTTCAATTTCTCCAGCTGCTTCGGCAAAAGCCTGATGAGGGGAATGACCTGACTCAAGCTGGCAGCGTCTGAATTGACTTCACGTGTGGCAAGTTCGAAGGGTTGGAGAACCTTGCACAACACAGAAATCATTCTCCACTGTGCTTGAGTCAGGAGCTTTCCCCCTCCTTTGCCTATATTATAGGTGGATAGTATAGGCTTGAATGTCCATCCTCTGAAGCAAAGAGTTTTGAATTCCACCTTATTACCACTTCTTGCTTCAAGTGATGGCACGGCAGGTTCAGGAGTGTTTGCTGGCGCTCCAGTCTTCGCCACACAGTCGCTGAATGTCCAAAGTGGCCTGCAATTTTTCAGGCCACCGACAGCATCTCCTGCACTCCCCTGTCATTTTTAAAAAAAAATCTGCACCACCAAATAAATTGTATGTGCAAAACATGGGAAGTGCTGGAATTTGCCCAGATCATAGATGAACTAAATTTAGCACATCTATGATCAGTCACACAGACATGCGTGTAGAAGCCCAGCACAGGGCTAGTCTGCCCAGCATGTCAGGCCCAACCCCCCCGCACAAGTACAAAAGCATTGCACAGCGGCGATGCTTTTGTACTTTAGGAGTAGCTCCCTGCCATCACAGCTCCTGCGTGCTAGCAGGAGCTACTCGTCGCTGTGAGGGTTGCAGCGGCTGCTTGTGACATCACACAGCAAGCCACGGCCTACCCCCCCAACGGTTCAGGCACACCTGCGTTGACCAGACAACGGCGTACAAATGCCGCCAACCTGCCCCCATCCGTCCATCGTCCGCCTCTGCCTATCAATCAGGCAGAGGCGATCGCAGGGCTGAGACAACCGTCGGCTGTCTGGCATGCACAGTTCAGACCTGATCAGCTGCTGTGCGAAAATGCACAGCAGTGATCAGGTCTGAATTAGGCCCAATATTGGTGACATTGTCAGATATCACAAATCCTCAGGAGCGTCTATGTGGGGTAAGCCATTGTGTGATGATACCATAAACAATAGACCGGAACAAATGAAATCAGAGTATGAACAGAATAAGATGATACTCTGTTAGGTTTGGTGTTTGAACATGCACAGTTCGAGTCGGATAGGAGTATCCTCTCCACAGTCAGTTAAAATGATAAACAGTTCTCTTTCTTAGCTCTCATAAAATCCTCTCCGTGTTACCCAGCCATGTTCACACTTTCCTTCTGTGTCTCAATGGTACTTCAGATGTTTCCCTTTTAATATGGGACCTCTCTCATTCATATAATACATGTAGGGAGAAAAAGAAGGTAGCAATAGTGTGATAAAAATTTTAAATTCATTAAAATATGATTAAAATGCCCATATTTAGCAGCATACCATAATGTATGGTGTATAATGCACACCAAATCATGTTTAACAAGCAAAGCTTTCTTGGGTACCTCCCTGGACCGAAAAATCCACCTCAAGAGTCCTGGCTTGTTGGTATCTGCCTTGGATGTGTCTCCTCACCAACGGTGTTTCGGCTTATAGAAGCCTTTGTCAAGGTGTGCTGGGCTAAGCTTTCTGACTCTTTATTCATCCGCCTGCCTGGACTCTGATTGGTGGATCCGCCCAGGGGAGTGTCCATCACAATAAAGTAATTAAACCGGTAAAATAAACTTTACACATCATTACTAATTACTTTCACTAGTTTCATTTGTCTCATATTGTTAAAATTTACAAACTTTGAATGATAAAAATGGCTTAAAAAAAACTTTATTTGACTTTCAGTTCCGGCTCCCATGTGACCGGGCGCCTGTTGTGTGAGCTTCGCTGCAGCCCCAGCTTTCTCAGCCCTCACAGCCGCACCAGCGGCTCCATTCCCAGTGGTTCCTGCAGCTAATGTGAGAGGAACCTCACCAGCACCTTATGGAGAAGTTTCTCACCTCCCCAATGCCTGCCAAACAGCAATGATCCCGATCAGAACGCAGATTCCAATATGGCCGCCGCACCTGACACGCTGGAGAGTGCAGGGACGCTGCAGGACAGCTCTAAGCCTGATTCTCCTGATGCTGCAGCTCCTGTCACATGTGGAGATGTGGTAAAGGCAATACAGGCAATAATGGGGCCCCTCATGGATGTTCATTCTGCCAAGTTAACTCAGGTGGCAAATTATATTAAGTCTCAGCTAAAGCAACTGTCACAGAGAGTGCTGACTACTGAGCAGCATTTGGGGGAAGTGTTCCAAGATGTGGCTGAATTGAAAACGTCCACTGGCACCTTGGAAAAATCCTATTACCAAGTGATGAATAAATTAGCTGACCTAGAAAATAGGTCAAGGAGGAACAATAACCACATTATGGGCTTAGCAGAATCCCTTGTACCGCTTTTTACAACTCTCCATCCCAGAATTGCTGGATATCAAAGATGAATGTGTTGACTTTGTGGTGGAGAGGGCTCATCGTTTGGGACCGCCCCGGACAGGCCAGAATGCCAGGCCACATGTAGTGATATTTTGTTGTTTGAACTTTTTACATAAAGAGGCTATATGGTCTGCTTCAAGGAGACACTCTAATCTTTCATGGGATGGTGGGTACCTGCACCTTTTTCAAAATTATTCAGCTAAGACTTCCGGTTCCGGGTGCATGGAGTATGCTGATCCATCTCACAGCTCCGCTCCGTGCCCGGCTAATTTGCCACTTTTACAAGGCCTTGCTGCCTCCAAACCTCACCTCTTTAACCCTCCCCACCTGGGGTCTACCTGTGATGGACAAATTTGTTACAGCCATGCAGCCGCCGCGCTCGCAGCAGGCGCTGCTACAAGTGAAGAGAGGAGCGGTTCCTGTCATGGCGCCGGACGACGTCTTCTCGATCACACCCCGGCATCCAAGAAGTCTGTGGCGGATACGCAGGACTCTGACCCAACATCCTCACCCAGGCACCGTGACAGCCCGCTTCTGTATGGGGATCTGGTGGACGCCATCGCATCCACCATGGGCCCGCAGCTGACCAAGGTGATGAGTGATATTACAGCGCAGCTGCAGCACTTAAACACACGGGTCTCCACAGCGGAGAACAGGATAGGCTCCATGGCTCACAATATTGCTGATATGCAGTGTGAAATTAAACGTCTTGAAAAAGACAATTATGCCTTTATTAATAAGCTGGAGGAAATCGAAAATCGTTCCAGACAGAATAACATCAGGATCGTGGGTTTGCCTGAATCCCTAAAAGGGGCCTCCTTGGAGAATTTTGTCACTAACACATTACCCACCCTCCTTGGCATCCAGGATGCCTGTAAAGATATGGCTATAGAACGGGTGCATCGTATTGGCCCCCCTCCTCGCCAGACTGACACCCACCCCAGAGTGACCATCTTTAAATGTCTGAGTTACACACATAAGTTGGAAATATGGCGTGCCTCCAGGAAACAGCCTGTCCTGAATTGGGAAGGCAAAAATCTCAGACTTTTTCAAGACTTTTCTGCCGAATTGACGAAAGCACGACGTGCCTTCTCCCCTATCTGCTCCCGGCTCATTGCCGACAAGAGAAAATTTGCACTGATATATCCCGCTAAGTTAAGGATCTTCGACAAGGATATACATTATGACTTTACCACCCCGGATGATGCTGCTGATTTCCTCTGCGAAGGTCGCTCTCGCTCAGATGCGGACATCTCTGACCCTAACTGACCCTGCAGATCTCACCAGTTTTCATCACTCCGCTGTTGCTGCTCACCGCATGCAAACTGCTTTGTCCCAAAGCTTGAGGCTCAAGTCTTTGCAATTTTTGTTCTTTATGTTCATACATGGTTCCTGCTCCATTACATGTTGTCCCGCCTTAAGATGAGGTTTCATGATCTCAATTCTCCCCGGGCACGGAGGGAGTAATGCTCCGGGTTTATGTTGGTTTGGTCTCTATACCTATAGGTTCTCCAAATTTGTCCGGCCTTCCGGAAGTTATGTGAATGTTTCATAGCTGTCCTGTACGCGCTAGTCGAGTTCTTTACTGTTTTGTCCTTGTCTTTGTGCCCCCCCCTCTGTTGTTTCCCCAGTGTCCCACCTCCTCCCTGCCCCTCTATGGGCTCTACTAGTACCACGCTCCTTCTCCCTGGATACCTTACAATTCAGATTACAATGCTTGTGTATACAAAATGGCTGAAATTAAGATTGGGTCCTTAAATGTGGGGGGCTTTAACTCCCCTGCGAAGCGGAGGAAAATTTCCTGTACTGTAATAGATTACATTTAGATATTGTTTTTGTTCAGGAGGCACACTTGGTTCCTGCGGAAATGTTGAAACTACAAATGTTGGGGTGGAAATTATTAGCTAGTGCTTCTTTTAATTCCAGGTCCCGTGGAGTAGCCATATTGATTAAACGTCAGCTCCCCTGCGAGCTTCTAAAAATGATTCCTGACACGGAAGGCAGGTTTGTCATCGCACACATTACTCTACACTCCAAACGATACACTTTATGTAATGTATATGCCCCGACAGTATACAAAAGACACTTCTTTGTGAAAATTGATTACGCTATTGACACCTTATATGGATGAGGGTCTGATGGTCTGCGGTGATTTTAACCTCATCTCAGATATTTACCTGGATAGGTCATCTGCCCCCTCACACTCTTTCTCACTTCCCAAGTATGGTATTCCCCATTTTACCACACAATTGTCCCTAGTGGACATCTGGAGAGTTATAAATCCCACTGTCAAAATGTATACCTGTATGTCTGCAGCTTATCACACCCTGTCCCGCATAGACTACCTGTTGCTGTCCCTGGCCTTGTTCACGAGAGTCTCGTCCGTGGAGATTGAGCCGATATCGGACCACTCTCTGCAGTGGTTCTCTTTACATGTTTCTGACGAACCCCCTAACAAAATCATATGGCGTTTCCCATCCCACCTTTTGACCTCCTTGGAATTTAAATCTATGCTTCAAACTAGTTGGGAGGAATTCCACGCAAATAATCAGTCCCACGCGATTGACAATCCCCCTCTATTTTGGCAAGCAGCTAAGTCGGTCCTACGGGGAAACATTCTGTCATATGTGGCCCGTCTAAACAAATCTTACGCCGCCACTTATTTATCATTGCAGAGCCTGCTATCCACTGCCTACTCAGCTTATTTCCAAAGCCCTACTGTGACCAATAAGCAAGTATACCTCACTGCTAAGACTCACTTCAACGAATACTTAAACAGTAGAGTTAATAAATCCTTATATGCGGTTAATTATCGCTACCACCAGTTTGGAAACAAGTCCGGTAAACTGCTAACTAACATGTTAAATGGCACGAGAACCTCCTCTTTAGTTCACCCCCTAAGGAAACCAGACGGATCCCTGACATCCTCCAATGTCCAAATTGTCTCTGTCCTCAAGGACTTCTATGCTTCCCTTTACTCACCTGGCCCTTCTCTCTCCCCTGAGAATGACGCATTCACCTCCTCCATGTCTCTCCCTGATTCAGAATACGTTCCCCCTAGATTATCCACGACTCTAGATACAGATTTGACGGCCCCCATAAGCCCAGCGGAAGTCTCTTGCGTGGTTAGGTCCTTAAAACAAGGAACAGCCCCGGGCCCCGATGGGTTTGGTAGTAGCTTCTACAAGCTAATGCTTCCGTGCATTCAGGACACATTGGTGCTCATTTTTAATCACATATTGCGGTCGGGTCAGGCCCCTTTATATTTTAATGCTGCTTATATCAGAGATTTACCTAAACCAGGACGAGATCTGACCCTGCCAGCCTCTTATAGGCCGATTTCCTTGTTGAACTCGGATTATAAGATTCTTACTAAGATTTTGTCTGAAAGGCTTAAAAAGATTTTACCTTCTATTATACATCCGGATCAAACCGGGTTTATTTCAGGTAGGCACTCGGAACTGAATGTATGGAAGGTCATATCGGCAGTACAACATTTACAACACACCTCAGGCTCTTCCCCACCAGGCGTCATCCTGTCACTAGACGCAGAAAAGGCCTTTGACCTTGTTCTGTGGCCACACCTTTTTAATACCATGTCTAATTTTGGGTTTTCCTCTACCTTCATCTCGTATATTAAACTTTTATACTCCAATCCCTTCTCTCAGATACTATGTAATGGCCTGATTTCGGACCGCTTCCCCTTATACAGGGGTACATGACAGGGGTGCCCTCTTTCCCCTCTCCTCTGTGCAAATGCCATCGAGCCACTTGCCATCCTATTACGCAACTCATCTGGATTTAAGGGTATAGCAATCTCCAACTGTGTATTAAAAGTTTCCCTCTAGGCAGATGATATGCTACTCTTCATCACTGACCCACTTACCTCGATCACACACATTATGACCCCGATTGAAGCCTTCGGCTCAGTTTCCGGCTATAAGGTAAATGTAGAAAAATCGAAATTGATGCCGATAGGTTCATATTCCTTAGATCTATCCTCTGCTCCTGCTTTCAGATTAATTTGTCTCAAATCAAATATCTTGGGGTCCATGTCACCAACAGGGTAGAAGACTTATATAAGGCAAATTTCTCCCACATTATTCAAAAAGTGACTGCCTTGATGCTGTCATGGAACCATCTTCCTTTATCTCTATTGGGGAGGGCGTCAGCGGTGAAGACCGTTATATTCCCTAAAATAATTTATATGATTTAAATGCTGCCTGTTGCCCTCTCCAATGGTGATATCCTCTCCATCAACTCCGCCATCTCCTCGTTTCTATGGAATGGAAGGCGCCCCCGAATTGCTCTGGCCAAACTTATGCTTCTTAAAAAATTGGGAGGCCTGGGGATTCCTGATTTCAAATCTTATGCCACCTCTGTTTTCTTCTGCTATGCTTGTGACTGGTTGCTAGATGACTCCACCTTCACAGACGTAGCACTTGCCAATGCCATATTTTCTCCTCTATCCCCTGCTGCACTATTACACCTCAAATCCTCTAGTATCCCTCACTCAGTGTATTCAAATATCATGTTTCATGACACTTACATCAACTGGATAAGTCTTCACAAGAAACTGAAAAGGGATTTTTGGTTCTCCCCGTATCTCCCCCTCTGGGGTAACCCTGACTTCTCCCCCTCCCTGAACAACCCTGCGTTCCGGGTTTGGAGACGAAAGGGTGTGGCTCTCGTGAACAAGGTCTTCGACCCAGGTGGCAATGTCCTCCCCTTCGCTGATATCCAGCAACAGTTCTCCCTTCCCAACAGCATGTTTTATCTATACCTCCAGGTCAGACATAATGCGCAATCACTCCCCCGCCCGGACCCCCCTCCGACCAACACACACATCATTATCCATCTCCTACAGTCCCGTTCAGCCATAAGATACAGACTTCATTACATCTATCCCCGGCTCATTTCTGCCAAACCAGAGGTCACCCTACTTTCGAAGAAAATACTCTGCAGCTGGGTCGCGGATATACCTTCCCTCATTACATGCTCTGATCTCATGTTTTCCCGATACTTCTCATACTCTAAACATTTGCAATCTGCCTACTTACAGGAGACCCACTTTAGATTTATTCATAGGTCCTACATCTCTCCCGCCCAGAGGAAACACATGTCCGGTAATGAACTAGGTGTCTGTATGAAATGCTCTATGTCTAATGTAAAGTTTTTTCACTGTTTTTGGGGATGTTACAAAACATATAGATTCTGGTGTAAGTTAATAGGATATATCAACAAAATTCTTAATGTCTTGCTCTCACCCTCACCTGAAGCATGTTTATTATTTTGGTTTGACGGTTGGGTGCTGGGTCCTCGCCCCCATACACGAATCCCCTTCCTTGTCATTATTTTAACTCTGGCAAAAAAGTTAGTACTACTTCATTGGATTAAAAAAACGGCTCCCACTATACAAGAGTTGAAATCTCGTCTTCTACAGTTAATGTATTTTGACATGAAATCTTTGCTTCTCAATGAACCATTGTCTCTATCCTCATACCACAATAAATGGGACTCGTTTCTGTGCTCGTTGGACGCTCAATCAAAACGAAAATTTTCGCTATACTTTGGGAACCAAGACTGGTCCAGAATAAAATCCCACTTTGTTTGCTGAAGGCCTTGTCAAAGTCAGAAAAATATCCCCATGCACGTTGCCATATTTGCACCGCACACTGGTCCGTGCTGCGCATGCGTACGCTCTCCCGTGAAGGCGCATACCCGCAATAGCATGCACTCGCAGGCGCGGTATGCGTATTTACGGTAGAGTTTATGTAGTCGTAGCGTGCGACTCATTCGTTACATATTTTCACAATTAATGTAGTTTATAGATCATGGTCCCTTTGATAGTTTCTGATAGTTTGGTTAATATAGAAGGTCCCTGAGCTAAGGAATCCCTCTTTGTATCGTACGAAGGGTCTAACAGGAATCATACAGCAGTGTTTGGTACCCATCGGAAGAGTATTTAATTAGCAATATTCCGGTGTTGGTTTGGAGCGTATTAATCGCTCGTGCGAATAGTTATGGACATAAGAAGTTTATGTCCATTTCTACTATTTACTCATACTCAGGTATGCGGCGGGAAACCTAGTTCCCCACCCACCTGAGCTGTTTGAAATCGTCACAGCCCACCTGTATGAATCAACCTATGACCTTTTGTTGTGATACAGGGTCGAATTCCTTCATCCAATGGACAATGGGATTGTAGGGACTATGAGATTGCATTGTGTGTGGGGCATAAATAGGCAGGCCAACCACATCCAGCTCTCACTCTTCAACGGTTCTCATTGCTGAAAATCGGGTGCTGGATGTCCAGGCGCATGCGATCGTTTACCCTTGTGCGTAAGTTTCTCTCCGTAATCATTGTCTTTCTGTGAGCCAATTTCTCTCATCTCTCTCCGTCTCTCTCTCTCTCTTTCCCTTCTCTCTCTCTCTCGTATCTCCCCTAGACTAGTATTGTATTGTATTAGATAGTATTGTTTAGTTCTGTGGTTAGGAAGTCTCTGTTATATTGTAGTGTATCATTTGTACTGTTATCCCCTTTTTACAAGTATACTAGATATAATACAGTTAATAGGCTTTGGAACCTAAACCAGTATCTGTGTATTTGCTATAGTGTTAAGTGTTCACTTGAGCGTCGGTGACGCTCAAGCAGCTTTGTAGTTAGTCAGGCTACACAAGGTTGCACTTACACCCTGTATTCACATTAAGGTATTCCGTGTATTTCATTGGTATAAGGTTTAGACATAAAGGTATAGCGTTGTGAGCGTCTGCGCCGCTGGTGATCTCCTCGTGGTCTCGAGCGTCCGCTACGCCATAGCGAATCATTACTCTAGTCATAGCCAATAACGTGTCCTGTGATCGCTGGGCCGTGAGCGAACGTGACGCTTGAGCGTCTCGCCTACGGCTGAGCGATCGTTACGCAACTAGCGCACCATTACGGTACTTCTTAAGTAAACAGCGTACAGTGTTCTTAGCTTCATAAAGGGTTGTTTATACGACAAGGGAATTTAGCATTGTCAATTGGGGACTCGTCCTATCCTTCTCATATCTGCACTAGGTAGATCAGCAGACATTATCCCCCCAGCAAAGGGTGGGAGGTTGTCTCGCAGTGCTGACGGGATAAGCGTCTGCTTCGCTTAGATAAAGAGTGCTGAAGGAATCCGGGAACCGGAAGTAAGAACAAAACGCTTGTGTCTTTTAAAACTGTTTTATTTCTCTTCTGTCTTGCGTATACACGCACACATACATTTATCTGCATTTCTTTTTCAAATTTCGTATATCACTATTCCTGTTTGCCAAGTTTTATAGTTGATAGAAAGTGCAAAAAGAGATTTGCTGTTATTTCATAGTAGAGGTAATAGTTAAAGTATAGACCAACACACGGCTTGTCTGGGAGATAAGACAGTCAGTGTGGTGTGCGGTAGATGATCAGGGATCATCTACATTGATAAAGGTAGAAATTGTGTTACGGTGGATCTTTGTTTTGCGTACACGTGTCCCTAACAAAAGACTTGCGTACGCAATCCAAACAGCAGACGCACGCAGCGTACATTACGCAACGTAGCGTCTGGTTACGCCCACGTAGCTCAAGTCACGAAAAGTTGAATTAGCGCAAAGCGATAATTAGCGCAAAGGCGATAAGTAACGCACAGCGGTAAATAACGCGACGCGGTAAATAACGCAAATCTATTTTTGGAAAAATCTGAAATTTAGTTTAACAGATCCTGCTCCTAATTAGTAACACTGTTGGACTGAAGACAATTTCTGCGCAGAAATAGATATAGAAACAAAGTGTACATGTGTTGAGTGAGTGTGTTTTTTATTACATAAGTTTATATAACTTAAGAGGTTGAACCAAAAGGAAAGTCGGGTACTCGTCAAGGGACACACGTGTAAGTGACATATACGGTGGCTAGGGAGGCATCCTTGGTTAAATAATATTTGAGCATTAGAGTATAGCGGACCATAAGGTAACAGACCAGGAGGTCATAAGGTAACAGACCAGGAGGTCATTAACAGACGGTAACAGACCAGGAGGTCATAAGGTAACAGGTAAAATAGACAAAGAGGTCCGCTATAAAAGTCCAGTGGCACAACGCCTGGGGTGTTGGTGCAGAACCCATATAGGCCATAAGCTCTTGCTGAAGGAATCGCGGCCGGAAACATCGATTCCATTGATCTTTCAGTACATGACAAGTAGTGCTTATGTACTGAACGATTGGACCGCACGTAATTGTGTGCAGTAGTTAGTAATCTGACCTAATACCATTAGAGTAAAGTGGTCACAAACGCTATCTGTACATTCTGACGTGATTTGTGTAATTTTTTATTTTTGGAAGGGAAGTTCGCTGGTCACTCAGGAACTATCTAACAACCCCACCTTTACTGGAAAGAGTAAGTGTCCTGCGGGTAACCCTCATATGTTCCAGTAAACTGAAGGTTCCATAGGGGCCCTGTATCGAGTACGCCAGCACCATATCGGTGTGATCAGGTCGTATTGGTCGAGGTGGGCGAGTGAGTGGGGTACTCGGTAAACCGCCACCGCCGGCCTACTGTGGAGTAATTTGGTTGTCTGTAAAGGCTTGCTGAAAACCTTGATACAGAAATCCAAGGAGGACTAAGCAACACCTGCAGACTATGGGGGCCAGTTGCTCAGGTAGGGGGCGATCAACCCTGGTTCAGGTTGATTCTGTGAACCGACCAGTTGGGTCGGCACGATATGTAATGTGTGAAAAATATGGAAGTCACACCGAATCTTTATGTGATGAATGGGAGAGAATGACTGTACAAGACAGGGACAAATTCCCAAGAATAGGTAGCTTCAGTCCAGACGTGTTACAAAATTTAAGGAGGAGGATATGTCTCGTAAAATCAACAAAGAGACGAATTCAGCATCATGATTACTTACAGTTATGGCACCAGGAAGGTGAGATACAGAGAGGTTTGGCTCTGGCGGCGGGATCTGGGGCAGTCAGGAAGCTGATAGCCACAGCTCCACCTCCACCATACATTGCAGGAGAGAAGTTGATTACGGAGAGAAACGCACTGGGTTGTAAAACACAAACTCTTAGTAACCCTGTAAATGTTAATGATGTTAACCAAATAACTCATGCAAGTATTAACCCGTGCAAGATGTACCCTGTTTTGAACCTTCCTCAGGAGTGTGATCAAGAAGAAGATTCGGCAACAATTTCAGCGCTCTCTCTAGCGGCCACCATATCAGAAACCACAGTGGGAACTGCACCACCCACGAGATTAGTGAAGGCCCCTAGCGGAGGGATAGGTGAGGTCGTGTCAACGGGTAAGTACGGCACCATGCACTACACTGAAACAATTGTACCACAAGTTGTAGAATCTACGCAGAATGAGGCTGTTAGAATTGCTCCTGTAAAGGTGATAGTAGTTCCCAATGGGAAAACAGATGCATCAGGAGCCACACCCGTCAGGAACATTGCCATGTATTGCCCGTTCACTAGAATGGAATTGAGGACCATAGTGTCTGAATTCCCAGACCCCAGAAAAGATTTAGTGGCAAGCCAAAAATACATCAGGGATCTAGGAAACACTTTAGAGCCCAATAATAAGGATTGGCAGATAGTGCTAAGAGCTTGCTTACCTTCCAATGTCGACTCAGTTAAATTCTTGGCTGATTGTGGACTAGATAAAGATGTACCGCTTACAGATGTGTACGACCAGGATAATGTAAAAAGGATAAATTTACAGCTAAAGGAGTATTTCCCAGCCGTTGTTAAATGGAATAAAATATTTTCCATTAAGCAAAAGGAGTCCGAAACGGCAGCAGAATATTTCCACCGGGCACTATCAGAAATGGCAAAATACACTGGTATAGAAGACATTAAGACCAACCCAAACCATCGAGAAGTAGCAGTATCTGTACTGATGGATGGTTTGAAAGAAACATTAAAGGCTAGGGTACAGACCACACAACCATGTTGGCGAGGTCTGTCAGTGTCCACCTTGAGAGAGGCTGCTGTTGATCACGACAAAAACATCACTAGACACAGGGAGTCGCAAAGTGATAAGTTGATGTCCGTAAGTATACAGGCGCTGACCACAAGGCAGCCTGCGTATGTACCACCGAATCCTGTGGGTAAGGCAAGTGTAATAACATGTTTTTCTTGTAACAGACCGGGACACTTTGCACGAGAATGTAGAACAAAGAATGTACAAAGATCTTTTCAACCCCCTAGACAACAACACAACACACGACATTGGGAGCAGGGTCCACAGAGGCGGAGTTTTGAGCCACATACAGGGGAAACAAAAAGATATCCCCCGAACAGAGACTGGCAGGCCTCTGGTAGTTCCCAGCTAACTCCCCCACAAGTAGTTGCTGCCAATGGGATTCAGGGAGGTCAGCATACCCAATAGGGGTGTGGCCACACCTGTAATCTGCAGCCAGTTAAATTGATTGCCAGTCTTGGAAGCGAACCAGAGATTGCAATCAATGTAGCTGGTAAAACTTTAAACTTTCTTGTAGACACAGGGGCGGCCAAGTCAGTGATAAATTCGACAGTGGGCATGAGAACCACTGGTAGGACAATTCCAGCCATGGGAGTAACAGGAGTAGTCCAGCACTACCCTGTTAGCAAACCAGCCGAGATTACAATAGGGCCTTTGCATACCAAGCATTCCTTTTTGCTGGCTGCATCAGCACCAACTAATCTCCTGGGTAGAGACTTACTATGTAAAATGGGTTGCGTCATTTATTGTACTCCTGAAGGTGTATTCTTGGACATTCCTGAGAATCACGCTCAGGAGGTACGAGACATGTTAGACTCCCCATCAAAATTAATGTCACATTCCATTATGACAAATAGGAACCCATCCCAAGTAGAAGAGATGATATCTCAGATACCAGAGTCACTTTGGACAAAAGATGGACAGGACACTGGATTAATGGCAAACGTAGCTCCAGTAGTTGTACAAGTAAAAGATGGTAGGATAGCTCCAAAAATCCCACAGTATCCTCTGAAGCCAGAGGTGGAGTTAGGAGTTTTCCCAGTAATAGAACGCTTGCTGCAACAGGGCATTCTGGTAAGAACGTCCAGCACAGCCAATAGTCCCATCTTCCCTGTTAAAAAGAGTGGGGGGAGGGGTTACAGGCTAGTGCAGGATCTAAGGGGGATTAACAAAATAGTTGAGAGTCAGTTCCCCGTAGTGCCTAATCCAGCTGTCATCCTAATGCAAATTCCTCCCACTGCCAAATTTTTCACTGTTATTGACCTCTGCTCCGCTTTCTTTTCGGTACCTCTGCACCCTGACAGCCAATATTTGTTTGCATTCACATACAGAGGAGTCCAATACACGTGGACTCGGTTAACCCAAGGTTTCATAGATAGTCCAAGTATATTTTCTCAGGCTTTGCATGATTGTTTACAGTCTTTCCAACCAGAGAGTGGATCAGTATTGATACAGTATGTGGATGATTTATTACTGTGTTCAGATTCACTGGAAGCATCTCTGAAGGATACGAAACAGCTCCTGTTTCATCTGTCAGACACAGGTCACAAGGTTTCCAAAGACAAGTTACAATTATGCCAAACTAAGGTAAAATATTTGGGACACTGTCTAACACAAGGACTGAGACACCTGACCGCTGATAGAATCCAAGCCATTAGAGACATGACACTGCCACAAACCCAGCAACAGATCAGGACGTTTTTAGGAATGTGTGGGTATTGCCGTAACTGGATCCCAGGGTTTTCCATATTGGCGTTACCTTTGCAGGAAATGGTCTCTTCAAACAAACCTGACCGGATTTCGCATACAGACGAATCCGAAACAGCATTTGAGAGACTCAAACAGTGCCTAACGCAGGCACCAGCACTAGGTATGCCAGACTATGGGAAACCCTTTGAACTATACGGAACAGAAAGTGCTGGGTGCGCAGCAGGTGTACTAACCCAAAAACACGGTGACGCCAGCAGGCCAGTCGCATACTACAGCGCCCAGCTAGACACGGTAGCGCGATCCCTCCCCACATGCTTGCGTAGCGTTGCGACGATAGCATTGCTAGTGACGAAAAGCGAAGATGTCGTGCTAGGCCACAACCTCACAATCCATACACCACATGCGGTATCTGCCTTATTGAATTCTGCCCAAACCAGACACGTCTCATCTGCAAGGTTTACAAGATGGGAATTGGCATTAATGGCCCCAGTAAACATCACCATAAGGAGATGCAGCGCATTAAATCCTGCAACTTTTCTCCCAGGTGTGCCTGGTCAGGCACAAAGGGTGGAAGGTGAGAGTGATGGGGAAGGAGGACTTAATGCAAAGGGAGATACACATGATTGTATGGAATATTTGACCCAAAATTTCACCGCAAGGCCTGACATCAGTGACAACCCACTGGAAGATGCAGAACTAACGTTCTACACGGACGGTAGTTGTCATAGACAGTCAGACTCGGGAGACTTGTGTACTGGATACGCAGTCGTAGATGACCAAGACACCATAGAAGCGGAACCGCTAGGCCCACCTCACTCAGCCCAGGTTGCTGAACTGGTCGCCCTAACCAGAGCATGTGAATTGGCTAAGGGTAAGTCAGCCAATATCTACACCGATTCTAGATACGCCTTCGGGGTAGTACATGATTTCGGAGCCCTATGGCGGCTCAGAAATTTCATGACGGCAGCTGGTACACCGATAGCGCATGCAGCATATATAAAAAGGCTTCTAACAGCGATACAGGAACCCGACAGAGTGGCTGTTATCAAATGTAAAGCACATACATATAGCCAAGACCCAGTATCCCTTAGTAACAGCCGAGCAGACGAAGCCGCAAAGCTTGCAGCTGCTACCCCCATACAGACAGACACCACACAACTGATGGTATTTAATACCATCAACACACAAAAGTTGTGTGAGATGCAGAATTTGTGTTCCACACAGGAAAGAGCAGTCTGGAAGGCAAAGGGATATGGCCAGGAGTCCTCAGGGCTCTGGACGGATGGACATGGTAAACCAGTGGCCCCCAGGGCATACCTTCCATGTCTGGCTGAAGCAGCTCACGGGCTGACTCATCTAGGCAAGGAGGGGATGTGCAAATTGGTAAGAGCATACTGGTGCGCCCCAGGATTCTCCTCTCATGCGAGTAAAAGAGCAATGTCATGCCTTACCTGTCTGAGAAAGAATATTGGAAAAGCAATACCTACAGAACCATCCCATATCCCACCTGCCGGCGGCCCTTTCCAGGTAATACAAATTGACTTCATTCAATTACCCCCATGTCGAAATTTGAAATATGTACTTGTTTGTATAGATGTTTTCTCGAATTGGGTCGAAGCTTTCCCAGCAGCTACAAATACCGCTATGTTTACAGCTAAGAAAATTGTGCAGGAATTTGTATGTAGATATGGTATCCCTAGAATCATTGAAAGTGATAGGGGTACCCATTTTACAGGTGATGTCTTTCAAGGAATGTGTAAGTTGATGGGAATTGATAGCAAGCTGCACACTCCGTACCGTCCACAGGCGAGCGCGAAGGTCGAAAGAGTGAACAGCACTATTAAAAATAAATTGAGTAAAGTAATGGCAGAGACAGGATTGACGTGGCCAGAAGCTTTACCCATTGTTTTGTATAGCATCAGAACCACTCCCAGGTCCCCTCTTAATCTGTCTCCTTTTGAAATCTTGTTTGGTCGACAACCGCATGTCATGATTAACCCCCAGGATGATTTGAAATGTAACAATGAAGTAACTGTAAAGTACTTGATTAACATGAGTAAGCAGTTGAGGAATCAAAATGATAATCTGAAGTTGATGATTCCTGATTTACCAGATAGTAATTGTCATGACATTGAACCTGGGGATTATGTAATGATACGAAATTTTCTACGCTCAGGTTGTCTTATTGATAGATGGGAAGGACCATACCAGGTCTTATTGACTAGCACCACAGCATTGAAGGTGGCTGAGAGAGAGACTTGGGTCCATTCATCCCACTGCAAAAAGGTTGCTGATCCAGAGAAGTCCCGTGATAAGGAACAGACGGTAGAGGTTGTATCACTGGAGTGTCTGTTCCAGGAGGACTGAGGCGGCACCTGAGCCTTGAAGACCGAAAGCAGTTGTCGACTCCCTTCTCCCTTTTATTGTTTTTCCCCACTTCCCATCCCCTCTTCCTTGAAATTTCTTTTTTCCCCCTTCTCATTCTTCTCTATTTCCTCCTCAAAGATGGACTTGCCCCAAGAGACTGTGATCCGGATTTTGATGTTAACCATGATGTTGACCAGAGCAGTCTGTTCCGGCGAGAGTACCATAGAGGTCGAGAGAGGTTCTGGAATGGGTTCCGATTATGATGATGGAGGCGTAGTTTTCCAAGATCAACCAAACCAACAAGCAAAGGCGAGTATCAGAAAACGATCCGATAGAAGAAATTGTGATGGATTGTTAGCTGAAGAAAATTGTATCTGTAGGCTCTGTGATAATCTGGTTGAAGATGGATGCATAAAGAAATGCCAATCCAGTTTTAATATCCATATAGACCGGCATCCATTGAGTGACTATCACTCCTTAGTGGGTAACGTGTTAAACCAAACAGATTGTTGGGTATGCTCTCAAGTACCTCAGGGTCATAGCAAATCAGGGCTAGTACCATTTCCTTTAACGTTAGGGGAGGTACTTGAGCTAAGTGGTGGGAGACCGGTGGACCGGAGGTTTAATATCTCCAGCCCTCCTAGTTTGAAGCTCCACCAATACCATGTGGATAGGTCCCTCTTATGTTTCAATATCTCCAATCCCAGAAAACCGGGAAATTGGGAAGTGTCATGGAGCAACCTTACCATGACCTTTTCACACAGAGCAGATAGAATGCCTACAGATACAGAGCTGGTACGCCACATAGCCAGTAGAGGAAAATCTTTTCGGTATCGATATACCTTAGGAAATAGGATTACTAGAGTTGGAGAGGTATCACCAGGATACTGTGCACATATCGTACAAACTGATACGTGCATTAAGCAGATGGAAGAATTAGGGTCAGGAGATTTCACCTGGAAGGTTTGTAACACGGTCATGTCCTTCTCCGTCCCATATGTTCTCCCCGATGATGCATATTTCATATGCGGGAGAAAGGCGTACAAGTGGCTTGCCCCAAACTCTGAAGGATTGTGTTATATTGGAAAAGTATTGCCTGAAGTGATGACTGTTACACATGACAAAATGAAGGACATACACCGTGGTGCCCAAGCTCCTTATACTCACACTCATTACGAGCACCGAGTTAAAAGACAACTGTCAGAAAGGTTAGAGCATCCGGCCTCTGATCTTATCCATGAATCCACCGGGATTCAGGTCCTGGTAGCGTTAGATTTCACTCGTACCGCTCGGGGAGTGATGAATTATAGATACATTTCCGCACTCGCCAATTTGTTAGATAATATCACTGAAATGTATGATGACACGTTTAGATACACTGGAAGAGAACTTCAAGCTTATAAAACAGAACTAGTTCAGCATAGGATGGTTCTTAATTATCTTACAGCAGTAACAGGCGGATATTGTGTTACATTGGCAACACAGTACGGCATAAAGTGTTGCACGTATATCACAAATAGCACCGAGGATCCGGTAGAGGTCATAGACCAAAAGATGGACGATATTCTCCAATTGAAGTGGGAATTTCGTCGAAAACACAATCTCACCCTTGCTGCTGTAGGTAATGAGCTGACTGGTTGGGTGTCATGGTTGAACCCGCGAAATTGGTTCTCCGGTTTAGGAGACTGGGCTCAAGGAGTCATAATGGATGTTGGAAAGTTTCTACTATGTATCTTGGGTGTCGTTATATCGATTGGATTGATATTTAGATGCGGGCAGGCTTTAATGAGGTGCAAACAAAGTACAAGAGTGATGAGCTTGAGGAGCGAGGAAACTGTAATTAACCTGGATTTGATTTATGACCCAATGATAGAAACCAGGATGGGATGAAAATGCGATTATACGGTCCGTTTCTTTCACCTGTTTTTCTGCTTTTCTCCAAGATACAAAGACCCCCTTGGACGAGGAAGTTGACGAGACGCTATACAGACAACAGACAAGCACCAAAGATGAAGTTTTGACCACTTGAGAAATGGACACTTGATGAACTTTGCCATGGATCCCCAGTTTCCCTAGTACTTTTAAACTCACGCTAGCCCAACATTTTTTGTAAATCTGATGGCTCAGACAAAGCTATTTGCTCATGCCCAAGGAGCAATACAGCGCAAAGAAGACGACTCTCAACAGATACCGAACACAACTTCGACGACAGATGTACATTTCCCTGACATAGAATATCATTGCATTTTCCATAAGTGTTCTTTATTTTCATCTCTACAACCCTCAGGTAATGACACACATAGACGATAGGGAATACAGGCACAGATATCAGCAACCACATACCTCCCCCATTCATGTATCATCAACTAAAATGTGCTCCCCATTTTGTTCAAAATCCGAAAAGAGCTCGGTAAAGTTTGACAGCCCATCCACAGACCTGTACCACAGGATAAGAAGGAATTCAAATGTATACTTCGCAATACCTCGAAGCTTGATGTACAACACGTACGGCACGATGATACATGACCCCCCAAACATGGATTCATACACACATGCTTCTGCTATCACACTAGGTCATACCCTCTTCACACCTACTCCTCTCTCCTCCCTCACCCAACCATGGAAATGAATTAACCCCTGACATATATTTTTCTCCTTTTGAAATGTTTTAGAAGGTGGCAGTTATTATTGACTGCCAAAGGGTGGACTGTCAAAGTCAGAAAAATATCCCCATGCACGTTGCCATATTTGCACCGCACACTGGTCCGTGCTGCGCATGCGTACGCTCTCCCGTGAAGGCGCATACCCGCAATAGCGTGCACTCGCAGGCGCGGTATGCGTATTTACGGTAGAGTTTATGTAGTCGTAGCGTGCGACTCATTCGTTACATATTTTCACAATTAATGTAGTTTATAGATCATGGTCCCTTTGATAGTTTCTGATAGTTTGGTTAATATAGAAGGTCCCTGAGCTAAGGAATCCCTCTTTGTATCGTACGAAGGGTCTAACAGGAATCATACAGCAGTGTTTGGTACCCATCGGAAGAGTATTTAATTAGCAATATTCCGGTGTTGGTTTGGAGCGTATTAATCGCTCGTGCGAATAGTTATGGACATAAGAAGTTTATGTCCATTTCTACTATTTACTCATACTCAGGTATGCGGCGGGAAACCTAGTTCCCCACCCACCTGAGCTGTTTGAAATCGTCACAGCCCACCTGTATGAATCAACCTATGACCTTTTGTTGTGATACAGGGTCGAATTCCTTCATCCAATGGACAATGGGATTGTAGGGACTATGAGATTGCATTGTGTGTGGGGCATAAATAGGCAGGCCGACCACATCCAGCTCTCACTCTTCAACGGTTCTCATTGCTGAAAATCGGGTGCTGGATGTCCAGGCGCATGCGATCGTTTACCCTTGTGCGTAAGTTTCTCTCCGTAATCATTGTCTTTCTGTGAGCCAATTTCTCTCATCTCTCTCCGTCTCTCTCTCTCTCTTTCCCTTCTCTCTCTCTCTCGTATCTCCCCTAGACTAGTATTGTATTGTATTAGATAGTATTGTTTAGTTCTGTGGTTAGGAAGTCTCTGTTATATTGTAGTGTATCATTTGTACTGTTATCCCCTTTTTACAAGTATACTAGATATAATACAGTTAATAGGCTTTGGAACCTAAACCAGTATCTGTGTATTTGCTATAGTGTTAAGTGTTCACTTGAGCGTCGGTGACGCTCAAGCAGCTTTGTAGTTAGTCAGGCTACACAAGGTTGCACTTACACCCTGTATTCACATTAAGGTATTCCGTGTATTTCATTGGTATAAGGTTTAGACATAAAGGTATAGCGTTGTGAGCGTCTGCGCCGCTGGTGATCTCCTCGTGGTCTCGAGCGTCCGCTACGCCATAGCGAATCATTACTCTAGTCATAGCCAATAACGTGTCCTGTGATCGCTGGGCCGTGAGCGAACGTGACGCTTGAGCGTCTCGCCTACGGCTGAGCGATCGTTACGCAACTAGCGCACCATTACGGTACTTCTTAAGTAAACAGCGTACAGTGTTCTTAGCTTCATAAAGGGTTGTTTATACGACAAGGGAATTTAGCATTGTCAGCCTCCTGCCATTCCACCTCCTTGCGTGGTACCATTATCTGGAATCTGTTACACTATTACGGACATATATACTCCGGCAAATGCTTCCTCTCCTTTACAGTTTAAGATTGTATCCATCTGTCATTCATTTGCTTATAATACACTGTACACTGGTATCCTTGGTCTAACCCTCCTCCTTCCCCCCCTCCCTTTCTATATTAGTTCTCCCCCCCACCCCCTAGTTCTAATTCCTTTTGTTCCTGTCTCGTCTTTTGGTCTGTCTGTATTGTCTTAACAAATCCGCAGTTTGAAGGGTATATGTCACTCTTTCTCACTCCTTGATTATATGACCTGTTGTTTGGTTTACTTTTAACTATTACGGGGAGCGTTTCCCATTGTGAGTGTAAAATTATTCACCTTTGAAAATACAATAAAATGTGTTTACAAAAAAATTATTCAGCAGAAGTGTCGTGTGCACGGAAAGACTTTTCCCCGATTTGTTCCAGATTGGTTAAGGAGCACCAAAAGTTTGCACTACTGTACCCAGCACGTCTCCGCGTCTTCAAGGGGGACACTTTCCGGGACTTTACTAATGTATGTGATGCTGATGGTTTCTTATCGGAAAGGAGGACATCAATGGCTCCACCCTCTCCCGGTTCTCCCCGTCTGGATACATGAGACTGAGGCCTTAAGCTATATGGGTGTCTGATTATTAGCTCACTGGCTTCGGAAGGAGCTACTTGCTATCTCAACGTATACTTACTCTTCTGAGAGGGGTGTTGCCTGCCTTGTATATGCCGTTCTATTATTCAGTTTGAAGGATGCAGGTCCTGTTCTTTTTCAGGTTGTTTTTGCTGTGGGTCTGTTGTTGTTTTTTTTTTTTGCTCTTTCATGGTGTGCTAAGGCTAAGCACGCCATGATTTATTTTATTGTTATGCATATGTTTATGACTGGAGGTCCATATGTCTCGGACAGATGGGACAAATTAGTGTCCCAGGTCCTGCTGTATTTCTTTGTTTTTCTGTTAATTTCCCTTTATGTGTCTTGTCTTGTCTTGTCTTGTCTCCCCCATTTGTCTGCTCTCATATCATGGAGGTTATGTATGTAACAGCAGGCCTGTTGCTTTCCATATCTGCTTACCGTCTCAGTTTTTATTATAACCTGTTATATGTCATACTTAACATTTAGCACTTGTAATGTGGGGGGCATAAACTCCCCGGCTAAATGAAAGAAGATTCTCATGTACTTGAATAAGCTTCATATGGATATAGCATTCCTACAGGAAACACATCTCCTCTCACCGGAGATTGCCAAACTGAATGTGTTATGATGGTCTGTTTTGGCTTCTTCCGAATATACTTCTAAGGCCCAAGGGGTGGTTATCCTGATTAAGCAATCTTTGTCCCATATTATTCATTCCATCCTTGCCGATCCCCAAGGTCGCTATGTTATAGTTGATGTCTCCATAGAAGACACTCGTTTATTAATATGCAATGTATATGCTCCCAATGCGCCTCCTAAAGCTTTTTCTCTGGATGCTAAAATAGAGACTATTAGCATTTCTGACCATGCTCTGTGTTGGATGAAACTATTGGTGCATACTGATAAGGGCCTCGTAAGGCAATGGCACTTCCCAGCACATCTGGCAAACTTTCTGAAATTCCGCAACATGCTGGAAGCAGCATGGCTAGAATATAGACACAATAACACCTGCTAGGAGAACAAGAAGCCACTACTGTTTTGGCAGGCTTCTAAACCTTTTATGCGGGGGGTGATTCTCTCATATCCCTTAGGGATAAAAGCCTAGATGCTTCCTATTTAGCAGCACAGGCTGACCTGAATGCTTCCTTTCAAATGTTCTAAGTTACCCCTACTCCAGTGCACAGGGCTGATTATAATCATAAGAAGGCGGTTTTTGATAATATTCTGTCTCATTTAGAGGCTAAGCATACTTTTTACAAAAATACCACTTTTTATAGATATGGTAATAAACTGGGTAAGCTACTGTCTTTCTTATTAAAAGGGCACCATCTCCTTTCCATGATTAAATCCCTCCACACTGGGGACGGTAATAGGGTTCGGTCTAATGCACAGATCATGGAAGTTCTGAGTAGTTTTTATTTGCAGTTATATTCCCAGCCCCATGTTAATTTGTCTCATAAGGAAACTTTTTGGTCTAGTCTCACACTGCCTCAGATGTCTGATACTCAGGCATCCTCCTTAATGGCCCCTATTACTAAGGAAGATGTTGAAAAGGTGGTTAAGGCTTTGAAAACTGTCAAGGCCCCGGGGCTAGATGGCCTATCCAATAATTATTTTTAAATATTATTGCCCAATATATGTGAACCGTTACAGATTTTTTTATAATTCTATACTTTCGGGTGAAGCCTTACCTAGTTATTTTAATTCAGCATTTCTTATGGTCCTCCCAAAGCCAGGCCGGGATCCTGGACTCCCGGAGTCCTATAGGCCCATTTCATTGCTAAACACAAACTATAAAATTCTCACCAAGAGTATAGCCGACAGATTAAAGCTTATTTTACCATCTATAATGCACCCAGACCAGTCAGGGTTCATCTGGGGCTGCCAGTTTGTGGTAAACATTAGGAAAGTATTAACAGTGATGCAATGGTTACAATCCTTGAAATGCACCGGCACTAATTTTATCCTTTCACTCGACGCTGAAAAGGCTTTGATATGGTTACTTGGGACCACTTGTTTGACACTTTACACAAATTTGGGTCCCCAACTGCCCTTGTAGAACTGTTAGCTCATTTATATATGGCACCGGCCACTCAAGTGTTGGGTAATGGGTATATCTCTTCCCCCTTCTATATCCAGAGGGGCACTCACCAGGGATGCCCCTTGTCTCCTTTGCTTTTTGCTTTAGCCCTGGAACCCCTGGCGATTGCTCTTCGTAACGCCTCTTTTTTTACTAGAATTTTCATAGGAAAATGTTAGTTAATTTGGCATTATTTGCTAATAATATGTTGTTATTTATTTCTGATCCCTGCAAATCTATATCATCTATTGATGGGTTCGGTTCCTTCACTGGCTACAAGGTGAACATCACCAAATCAGAAGTGCTTCCTCTATCGGGGGATACATCACTATTCAAAGTCCACCCCATATTAGCTAAATTTCCTGTAGCTCAAAACACTCTTAAGTACCTGAATCACTAGAGTTGGTATGCAGTGTTAATGTTAAACATTGGCTTTCCATGCTCTTCTGACTGGCTGGGCTAATTTACTGCTATCACTGTTGGGTAGGGCCACTGTCCTTAAATGTATTGCCTTCCCAAAACTTTCGTATATATTGCAAATGTTACCACTGTGCCTACCAAAAAGGATAGACAATATGTAGATTCTATGTTTTCTAGATTTTTGTGGGGAGGGATGAAACTGAGGGTCTCTTATGCTAAACTTCAGCTTCCAAAATTGGAGGGGGGTCTGGGTATCCCAGACTTAGAAGCATTTAGCGGGACAGTCCTATTCAGGTATGTCACAGATTGGCTCTGGAAGCACTCTTGTTTTACTAATTATATGTTGGAGGAGAAATTGTTTGCCCTCTTCTCCCCCTGTGCACTTCTCCACACCCTGAAACATAAACTACTTGTTTTGCTTAAATTCAGTATTTTGTTTGCAGATACTTATGCTGCCTGGCAGTACTCAAATTCCAAATTACACAGGAATCCGAGCTCCTACCGATTCACTACATTTCGGGGTAACCTTTGCTATAGTCCTGGCTTGGACAATGTGACTTTCATAAAGTGGAAGGAGGTTGGCATTGCCTCTATTAGGGACGTGTATGACCCGGGTGGAACTTATTTGATGACCTTTGAGCAGTTAAAAATTAAATTTAATCTGCCTAATTCAAATTTCTATATGCACGTACAAGTCAGGCATTTTATTAGTTCAATGACTCCACCTATGTCTTTGGAGGATATCTCCGATCCGATACAGAGCTTACTCACTCTCATGCATACTTCCGTTTATAGACTATCCTATTTTTACGATCATATTAGAGTATTGCAAAGAGAGAAATTATGGAAATGCTCTTTCTCCAAATGGGGGGAGGATATCCCGGGGTTCCCAGATCAGGCCACTATCCTTAAACCATGCCGGCTGACATTTAAGTATCTGCATTCGGCTCAGTTGCAGGAGGTGTATTTTCAAGGTGCTACACAGGGTGTATATTGCTCCGGCCCAAAGAGTGCATATGTTCCCAGATGGGACGAGTGAATGCTTAAAATGCCATACATTGCACGCTTCCTACTTTCACTGCTCTTGGACATGTGGGAAAATTGCTAAATTTTGGAATAAAGTTATAATCTATGTCAATCAGATTTTCTCCTTGAGTTTAACTAAAGACCCTGGGGTTTATTTACTAATATTCGTGTTTTGTCCGTTTTGAAGGGTGTTTGAACTCGAATGGTATCGGGTGCATTTTACTGCAACTTTTTGAATCCTGATATGGTCATTCACTAAGCTGCCGAGTTTTGCACAATCGTTTTTTCCGATGTCGATGTGATTCGTAATATCAGGCAGTGTTTTACGGGAGTGATGAGTAAAACACTGCCTGAAAAAACACAAGGAAACCCGGCCGGATCTGTGAGATCCGTGCAGGGCTTCATTGTGTACCTTAAAAAGTTCATTAAAGTCTTAAAAATCCTGTAAAAAATTGCGTGGGGTCCCCCCTCCTAATCATAACCAGCCTTGGGCTCTTTGAGCCGGTCCTGGTTGAAAAAATATGGGGGAAAAAATTACAGGGGTTCCCCCATGTTTAATCAACCAGCACCGGGCTCTGCGCCTGGTCCTGGTTCCAAAAATACGGGGGACAAAAAGCGTAGGGGTCCCCCATATTTCTGAAACCAGCACCGGGCTCCACTAGCTGGGGAGATAATGCCACAGCCGGGGGACACTTTGATATCGGTCCCTGCGGCCATGCCATTAAAACCCCAACTAGTCACCCCTGGCCGGGGTACCCTGGAGGAGTGAGGACCCCATCAATCAAGGGGTCCCCCCCCTCCAGCCACCCAAGGGCCAGGGGTGAAGCCCGAGGCTGTCCCCCCCATCCAAGGGCGGCGGATGGGGGCTGATAGCCTTTTTGAAAAAATGTGAATATTGTTTTTAGTAGCAGTACTAGAAGTCCCAGCAAGCCTCCCCAGCAAGCTGGTACTCGGAGAACCACAAGTACCAGCATGCGGTGGAAAACCGGGCCCGCTGGCACCTGTAGTACTACTACTAAAAAAATACCCCAATAAAAACAGGAGACACACACCTTGAAAGTATAAGTTTATTACAAACATGCACACCTCCAAACATACATACTTACCTATGTTCACACGAGGGTCGGTCCTCTTCTCCATGTAGAATCCATGGGGTACCTGTGGGAAAAATTATACTCACATAATCCAGTGTAGATCGGTCCTCTTCTGTTCTCTGTATAATCCACGTACTTGTCAACAACAAAAAAACGCAAACCCGACCACGCACTGAAAGGGGCCCCATGTTTTCACATGGGACCCCTTTCCCCGACTGCCAGGACCCCCCCTGACTCCTGTCTAAGAGGGTTCCTTCAGCCAATCAGGGAGCGCCACGTCGTGGCACCCTCCTGATTGGCTGTGTGCTCCTGTAGTGTCTGTCAGGCAGCACACGGCAGTGATACAATGCAGCGCCTATGCGCTCCATTGTAACCAATGGTGGGAACTTTGCGGTCAGCGGTTGACCGAAAGTAACCTCACCTCAACCTAACCTATACAGAGAACAGAAGAGGACCGATCTACACTGGATTATGTGAGTATAATTTTTCCCACAGGTACCCCATGGATTCTACATGGAGAAGAGGACCGACCCTCGTGCGAACATAGGTAAGTATGTATGTTTGGAGGTGTGCATGTATGTAATAAACTTATACTTTCAAGGTGTGTGTCTCCTGTTTTTATTGGGGTATTTTTTTAGTAGTAGTACTACAGGTGCCAGCGGGCCCGGTTTTCTCCCACATGCTGGTACTTGTGGTTCTCCAAGTACCAGCTTGCGGGGGAGGCTTGCTGGGACTTGTAGTACTGCTACTAAAAACAATATTCACATTTTTTTCAAAAAGGCTATCAGCCCCCCATGCCCTTGGATGGGGGGGACAGCCTCTGGCTTCACCCCTGGCCCTTGGGTGGCTGGAGGGGGGGGACCCCTTGATTGAAGGGGTCCCCACTCCTCCAGGGTACCCCGTCCAGGGGTGACTAGTTGGGGTTTTAATGGCACGGCCGCAGGGACCGATATCAAAGTGTACCCCGGCTGTGGCATTATCTCCCCAGCTAGTGGAGCCCGGTGCTGGTTTCAGAAATACGGGGGACCCCTACGCTTTTTGTCCCCCGTATTTTTGGAACCAGGACCAGGCGCAGAGCCCAGTGCTGGATGATTAAATATGGGGGAACCCCTGTAATTTCTTTCCCCATATTTTTTCAACCAGGATCGGTTCAAAGAGCCCGAGGCTGGTTATGATTAGGAGGGGGGACCCCACGCAATTTTTTTTTCGGATTTTAAACTAAACAGACTCTTTCCCATAGATAACCATGCACAGATCTCAGTGATCCGTGCATGGTTATCCAAACTCGACTGGAAAAAGCAGGTCTATTTTTTTGCTGCTTTTTTTAACGATTCGAAAAAAAACAGACCCGCACTTGAGCACTCAGAAACTAACACCCAAATACGAATGAATAATGAATTGCCGTATTCTATGAAATAACAGCCGCGTTTGACTATGGTCTATTCATTCGTATTTCGGGACGTTGTCATTCAAACCATTACGAATAGACCAGACACTGCCGAGATTGGTGCTTAGTAAATTCCCGGATTGGGACTTAGAAAAAAAAACACAAATCGACCAAACTCGGATTTTTAGTAAATACTGGCCCCTGCCTCTGCTCCTGTTACTCAAACTGGTTTCTGGGCCCAGACAAACGACAGGTTATCCCCACTCTTACGGTCAGTCTCACTGTGGCTAAAAAGGTAATATTGAATCATTGGACGAAAGGATCGTCCCCTTCTTTATGGGAACTAATAAACGTACTGTTATGAATTCTTTACTTTGAGCGCCAAGCCACTTTACCAGACATAGAGGGGTGTAGCTTGTTTTTATACAAAATGGGAGCTATATATTTTCAGTCTGGACCCAGACACACAGACACATATTGAGAAGCTGTTTGAAAACACCTCCTGGGTCTTATACAGACATCTTGAGTCCATTTGATGGTTCAATGTGCTGAGGTTATCTTTTCTTTGTTTATTATGATCATGTGGTGTAGGTGAGCCTGAAGAGCATTTATCTCTTCCTTCATGTTTAGAGAGTGAATTGTTTTGTCTTTCCCCATGTTCCCCCCTCCTAGATGTGTTTCCCCTTTGATGTACTGTATGTTCATTGATCTTTTTAGTAATCCATTGTTTTGATACGTTTGCGTACTCTATATATTGATTTACTATGTTTGATTGTTGTATGTAGTCTTTGGTACTCGTTTAGATTGGGGGTGGTATGCTCCTCCCTTACTATTATCATACATGTCTTGTATACACAGCTGACATATTTTAGTACCTTGCTGTATTGTACCATTGCTCTCTGGATGCAATTATATGTGAATTTGTATTCTTCCAAACAAATAAAATTGTTTTACAAAAAAAAAACATTTATTTACATATCCCTCTCCACTTCCTGTGTATTTCCCCCAAAAGTGGGGGGTGTCCATTCACTAATTCCCCTGCTTTCATTACCGCTTATGGTTTTTTAAGCCGCTTTGCGGCTCCTTCCAGAAGTGCATCATACCATTTCCGCTATTTGCATTCCACTGCTCGTGGAATGCACAGTGTGGCTTCCTGTTTGCGTTCCAGCTCCAGAGATACGGAGCTGGAGTGGGGGGCATTGATTCCTTCATTAAACACTTTACACTGGCTGTTCATACTGCACTAGGGGGCTAATTCAGTAAGGATAGCAAATTCTGCTAATTAGCAGAATTTGCTATCCTTTGGATCACATGCTGGGGGCAGTCCATTGCTGGGCAAGGCCGCCCAGCATGCTGACCGGCGCCTCCCCACCTTGATGAAGCAAAAATTGTGAGCGCCTCGCAATTTCTGTTTCATCGGAAAATATCTTAATGCCTCCTGCCAGTGCTGCTTAGACTCGGCGCCATCTTCACCATCGCGTTGGCTGCATGTGATGTCATGCAGCCACCGCGATCATGCCCACGCCACTGTTCGCACCGCCCACCATTCATGCTGACCCGCCCCATGTAATGCTCTGTCTCCTCCCTGGACACGGAGCGTTGCCACCCCCCCCACCCCGCAACTGCCTCTGCCTGATTGACAGGCAGAGGTGATCGCTTTTTCTGCAACCCCCCGCAGAAAGTGTAGGGCACATGCGCACGATGGGCGCTGTACATGTACCCACGGGACCATCGTAAAAATTCCGGTTGGATCGCGATTTGCGATCCACCTGAATTAGCCCCAGTATTAATTTAAATAGGCTAATGTGTTTTAAGACATGAAAACCC
This sequence comes from Pseudophryne corroboree, assembly GCF_028390025.1. NCBI lineage: Eukaryota > Metazoa > Chordata > Amphibia > Anura > Myobatrachidae > Pseudophryne > Pseudophryne corroboree. Next base: position 242,915,799 of record NC_086453.1, on the reverse strand, counting down.
TCCAACACATAAAAAATTCATAGGGAGCATGTGGTTCATTATACACCTTTATGGCTCAATGCTCAAACTGAGCCACTCTGTGTGTACATGTTTCCAAACCAATTATTCTGTAATCAGACATTCTTAATATCCCAGAGATAACATCAATTATGTGTGGTTAATTTAGGACAATAATGAATGAAAGATACAGCTCTAGCTGTATTTGTTAGGTAATGATTTATAGTTATATCTGAATCTAATTAATTCTCCTGATTTGATGAATTTATAGGAACCACTTTAATTCGAAATCTGTATTTATACCGGATGGCTGGAGTAACATAGTAACATAGTAATTGAGGTTGAATAGAGGCAAATTGCCCATCGTGTTCAACCCGTATTAAGTTGTGATGATTCTAACATACCCGCTGAATAATGATTATGACTAGTTAACTACTATAACTCATATTAGCCATGGATTAACCACGTTAATGTTTTAAATATTATAACCTTGGATATAATTTTCATTCAGAAATGTATCCATTCCTATTTTAAATCCATTTACAGAGTCCACCATTACCACCTTCCCTGGCAGGGAATTCCAAATCCTTATTGCCCTAACAGTGAAGAACCCTTTCCTCCATTGCGTTCGGAACTTTCTCTCCTCCAACCGCAGCGACTGCCCACGTGTCCTAAACTGTGTACTTTTAATAAATAATTCCTCTGATAACTCTTTGTGATGTCCCTTTACATATTTGAAGATATTCATAATATCTCCTCTTAGGCGCCTCTTTTCTAGTGTATACATATTCAACCTAGTAAGCCTTTCCTCATAATCCAGTCCCTCTAGGCCTTTAATCAATTTAGTAGCTCGCCTTTGAACCCTTTCGAGTTCACCGATATCTTTTTATACAGTGGTGCCCAGTGTTTTAGTGGTGCCCAGTTTTTTATACAGTGGTGATCAGTGTTTTTAGTTCATGTATGGATCTCAATTCCGTTTTTTGCCAGATTGTTTTCTATTCCTTTTTTTCTCCAATGTTTTTCTACTTGTTTAATTCTGATAATTCTTTTTATACCTTTAATTGAACTGGCGTGTTTTTCTTTGAAGCGTAATGATAGTGTTTTTCATACCCTTTTTTGATGTTTTGGAGATGTTCCGCCAATCTTTCTTTTAGTGGGTTGGATGTTTGACCTATGTATTGTAGACCACATTTGCATTCTATAATGTACATGCAGTTACTGCTGTTACAAGTGATGAAGTTTGTAATGTCATATTCTTGTTTAGTCACAGTAGAATAGTATTTTTCAGTTTTGCTTTCCTGTTCCTTATTATTTCTACATGTGATGCACAGTCTGCACTTGTGGAAGCCTTTTGTCTTTATTCTGTTTTCTCTTTTTGGCGGCATAGTATTTTTCAGTAATTTAAAATCACTAAATCACTAAATTAAAATCATAAATAAAGGATACTATGGATTTTCTAGGAAAAATAAAAGACATTAAATGGAAGGAGCACTATATATTAGTGACAGCAGACATGAGCACTTTATACACTATAATAGAACATCAAAAGGATTAGAAGCCACAATAATTTTTCCTGGATAAGAGCAACATGGAGAAAACAAAAAACAAATTAATTCTGAAGAGTATAGAATTCATTCTTAACAACAACTTTTGTTGGCATAGTAATAAATTCTATGAACAAAAATGTGAAACTGCAATGGGGATGCATTTGCACTGTCTTATGCAAACCTATTCATGGGAATGTGGGAGGTACAGAGCATATGGAACAATAATCATCATAGTACCAATATTATATTATGGCACAGGTTCATTGACAATATTTTTTTCATCCGAGAGGGGGAGGAATCAGATCTACTAATGTTCTGCAATGACCTTAACATCAATTCATTTAATATCAATCTCACTTTCAATATCAGCCAGGAAGAACTACCTTTTTTGGATTTGGTCTTATACATAAATAACAATAACTTACAAACAAAAAATTATAATAAACTGACTGATAGTAATGCATGCATTTAAAAAAAAAAAGTAATGACCATCCAACATGGCTTAAGGACATCTCAAAAGACCAAATGACAAGACTGAGCAGAAATTGCACTGACTTGGAGCTGTATAAAAAACAAACAGGAGAAATGAAATCAGAGTTCTTATCCAAAGGCTATTAGGAAAAACAACTTAATGACCCATTCGAAGAACTGATTCGCACGGACAGAGAGACACTTCTTATTCCCAAGAAAGAGAACCCAGAGATTGAAACTGGTTGAAAAAAAAATCACGATTCCTTTCATTACGACATTTAGTGGTCAATCTAAACAGGTAGAAAAAATCATTAACAAACACTGGCACCTGTTAACAAAAGACCCCATTCTCAAGCCAGTTCTAAAGGATAGACCCAGGTTCATATATAAAAAAGTGATGAATCTCAAGAATAAATTAGTGAAAAGTACTATGCCGCCAAAAAGAGAGAACAGAATAAAGACAAAAGGCTTCCATGTGTGGAGACTGTGCATCACATGTAGAAATAATCAGGAACAGGAAAGCAAAACTGAAAAATACTATTCTACTGCGACTAAACAAGAATATGACATTACTAAATTCATCACTTGTAACACAGTAACTGCGTGTACATTATAGAATGCAAATGTGGTCTCCAATACACAGGTCGAACATCCAGACCACTAAAAGAAAGATGGGCGGAACATCTCCGAAACATCAAAAAATACACAGGAATTGGAGGGGGATATGTAAATAAAGGTTTTTTAAGCCATTTTTATCATTCAAAGTTTGAAAATTTTAACAATATGAGACAAATTAAACTAGAGTACTTAGGGAAAGTAATTGGTAATGATGTGTAAAGTTTTATTTTACCGGTTTGATTACTTTATTGTGAAGGACACTCCCCTGGGCGGATCCATCAATTAGAGTCTAGGCAGGGGGATAAATAAAGCGTCAGAAAGCTCTGCACAGCGCACCTTGGCAAAGGCTTCTATAAGCTAAAACACATTGGTGAATAGACACATCCAAGGCAGATATCAACAAGCCAGGACTCTATTGGTGGATTTCTGGTCCAGGGGCGCACCCAAGAAAGCTTTGATTAAACGTGATTTGGTGTGCATTATACACTGTAAATTATGGTATGCTTCTAAACATGTGCATTTTAATAATATTTTTTTTAATTAAAAAACGTTATCACACTATTGCCACCTTCTTTTTCTCCCTACATGTAATATATGAATGGGAGAGATCCAATATTAAAAGGGAAATATATGAAGTACCATTGAGACACAGAAGGAAAGTGTGAACATGGCTGGCTAACACGGAGAGGATTTTATGAGAGATAAGAAAGAGAACTGTTTATCATTTTAACTGACTGTGGAGAGGATATTCCTATCCGACTCGAACTGTGCATGTTGAAACACCAAACGTAACAGAGCATCATCTTATTCTGTTCATACTCTGATTTCATTTGCGCCAGTCTATTGTTTATGGTTTTGTGTATGCTTAGAGTCAGTGGCGTAAGTTTGTCCCAGTTGCCCGGAGGCAAGAAAAATATTGGTGACCCCCCCTATATATATATATATATATATATGTGTGTGTGTGTGTGTGTGTGTGTGTGTGTGTGTGTGTGTGTATATATATATATATATATATATAGATTCTAACTATATTAAGCTACTACAAAACCATTGCAACTAGGCAGATCTATGTAGGGGTCCAGCCACACACTACATAGATTTGCTCAGTCACTCACAATGCTGATTTTTCTCTGACAATTAATTTGCAAGTGTCATATCCAGGATTAGAACCCACAACCTATTACACTGGAAGCATGCACCTTACTGATGGAGATATTTGCTCATGCATAGGAAGTATGAGAATTCTAACTATATGAAGTTACTTGTAATTGTCAGAGAAATAACTTCATATAGTTGGAATTCTCATGCTTCCTTTATAGGAGCAAATAGCTTCATCAGTAAGGTGTCTGCTTCCAGTGTATCTATAATAAAGAGGGTGTGATTTGTAAGGTGTAGTGACTAGTGGAGAAGTCGGCTACAGAAGAGATACCGGCTGCTGTCAATTAACTTAATTGATTAATGTCACTGAACACACAGAACCGGAGGAAAAGTGCCCCCCTTCAAAGCAGGAGCCCGGCGGCAGTTGACTCCGTTACCTTCCAGAGTTCTGCCTCTGCTTAGAGTGATTCAGGTTCACACCCAAGTCCTGGCTGCATTTGTATAACTAGAGCGTATAATTCTTTCCATTTCAGCATTGTGCGATGATGTCTCTCAGTTTCCGAAAGAGGTTGTTAGCTGTGTGCCACTTATGGAAATCAGTGATATACAGTGTAGCCTGCCTCGGAACGAGTTGGCATTTGTGAGATGCTGCTGCTGGTGCCGCTGCTGTTGTTGCTGTGGAAGGCAATGCATCTACCCAGTGAGCTGTCAAAGTCATGTAGTCCTTAGTTTGCCCTGCTCCACTTGTCTACATGTCCATGGTTAAGTGGACAGTGGGTACAACTGCATTTTTAAGGACACTGAGGACACTTTTCTTAATGTCCCTGTACAGTCCGGGAATCGCTTGCATAGTGAAGTGAAATCTAGACGTGATTTGGTACCGGGGACACAGTACATCCATCAACTGTCTAAATCCCACTGCACTAATGGCGGATATAGGAGGCACATCTAACCCATAATTGTTATGGCCTCAGTAATCCGCTTTGCAACAGGATGACTGCTGTTTTATTTTATCTTCCTCGCAAAGGAATGTTGGACAGTCAATTGCTTAGTTAAAGTAGAACAAATGGTCTTCCGACTTCCTCTCTAAGATGACGATCGACTCCTAACAGCAACAACAGCAGCGGCAGCAGCAGTAGGATACAAGTCAAGGATCCTCCGGAGGAATCCCGGTTAGGAGAGGACTCAACAGTCATGCCAGTGACATGGCTGCAGTACTACTTACAATCCTGACTGAGGAGGCAATTGACGTTGAGGGAGTTGGTGTTGTGGCTTGCAGGAGCATGGGTACAACAGGAAGAAGGAATTTAGGTGTCAGTGGACTGCTTATGCTCTTACCCAAACTTTCTGAACTTAACAATAACTTCTAAAGAATGTGCTGCAGGTTACATATAAGGGCGGATGTTCCTAGGTGGTTAACATCCTCAGACCTACTTATTATGGATTGACAAAGGCAACACATGGCTTGACACCTGTTGTCCGGATTTGTGGAGAAATAATTCCACACCGAAGAGGTGGTTTTTTGGCATTTTGCCCAGGCATGACAATGGGCTTTTTCATCCCATGGACAACAACTGTCTCCACTGGTGCCTTATTCAAACCAACCACATCACTATCAGAATCTTCATTGTCAACTTCCTCTTCAGTGCCATCTACACCAATATTCTCCTCATCCTGGTGTACTTCTACAGTAACATCCTCAAACTCAATATCAGCAACTGGACTGGCTGTAATCCTCCCAGCACTTGCAGGGGGCATGCAAATGTTGGTAGGAGCCTCCTCTTTCCATACAGTCTTGGGAACCGCAGACACACTGGGACTCACCTTGAGGATTTGTGATATCTATGAACGCACAATTGTTTTTTCCTTTGTTTTAACAAGATTATTTTTTTTACATTTTTTGAGAAGCTGAACTACTAGGCATCAACATAGGTCAAGGCCTTAGCCTTTCCTTGTCACTTCATGTCGTGAATGGCATATTGACAATTTTACATTTCTCATCAGATTTTTTTTCTGATTATTCATTTTGCTTCCTGGATTTTACATGCCCTTTATGACATTGAGCATTGGCCTTAGCAGATGATGTTGATGGAATTGCATCATCAATTTCATGATTCGTGGCAGCAGCAGCTTCAGCAGTAGTACTAGAAACTGGAAGTGGTTCCTGCTCTTCCACTATTTTTTTCCTCCAAATGTTTGTTCAACATTTCACAGAACAGCACTTCTTTATTATTACAGAATACAGAAAAGTGCCCCTTTTTATTTCACAACACCCCTATATTTTTACAGCATACAGGGCCAGTGTACTTTTATTTTAACAACAGCACCCCTGAATTTTTACAGCATACAGGGCTAGTGTACTTTTATTTTAACAACAGCACCCCTAAATGTTTACAGCATATAGGGCCAGTGTACTTTTATTTTAACAACAGTACCCCTGTATTTTTACAGCATACAGGACCTGTGTACTTTTATTTTAACAAAATCACCCCTGTATGTTTACAGCGTACAAGACAATGCCAGTGTACTTTTAACAGCACACCTATATTTTTACAGCATACAGGACCTGTGTACTTTTATTTTAACAAAATCACCCCTGTATTTTTACAGCATACAAGACAGTGCCAGTGTACTTTTATTTTAACAACAACACCTCTGTATTTTTACAGCATACAGGGCCAGTGTACTTTTATTTTAACAAAAGCACCACAGAATTTTTACAGCATACAGGGCCAGTGTACTTTTACAGCATACAAGACAGGGCCAGCACCCCTGTATTTTCACAGCATACAGGAGGACAGTGCCCCTGCCCCCTTTACAACACAGTGACAGCCAGGACAGCAACGCCCATGTACAGCTGCAGCACACCTAACAGTACATGAAACACCAGTGACAGCCAGGACAGCACCCCTTACAGCACAAGGACACCACAGTGACAGGAGCAGCACCCCTAAAGAGCACACACTGACCCCACCTGACGCCACCACCCAAAGAGAGACAGAGGTCTGTCTTCCTCACTCTCGAAGTCTGGAGTGGAAATGGTGGCAATGCGTGGCTGTTTATATGGAATGCAAAACCCACAAGAATCTGACAGTGGGATGATGTTTTGCCTCGTTCTGGTTCCCGAGTATGGCGGGAAGTCCTGAGCTGGATTCGGATTCTGGCTCAGAGCGTGAAGTTCGGGGGGTTCAGTTCTCTGAGAACTGAACCCACTCATCTCTAATTACAACAGATAATATGTGCTGCACCTACGATCTGAGGATCCGATGTTTGACCCACAGGACTGCACATTGCATCGTAATCATACCCAAAACATGTGGTACACACGATGCAGCGTATGAGGCATCAAAATCATGTATTCGTACATGATATTGACCAAGTGTATGGCCATCTTAACTCAGCATATACATGCAATTGTGTGTTTTTAGACACATTTTAGTCTTGTGAGTTTTTGTCATTCATGAAAAAAAAGTTTCAAGAAGATGCCTAAATAATGTAGCAGACCTTTCCATATTGGCTGCCGATGCCAATGTATCATTTGCCAACGTGTAGTAATGCAAACTAGATGTATGCCATAGAGGAACACTGTACATGGAATAATATATAAATAGTATAATGCTTCCAAGCCACTCATAAATGTAAGTGAAAATGTAAAAATAAAGCATTGCAAGTCTGGTGCTGTTCCTTGTCCTGGTTTTATAGAACTCAGTAAGAAACACCAGGATTTGTCGAAATGTGCAGGTGGAGAGAAAAAGGATTAATTGCCTTAAAAAAAATGCTGCATTGAATTTGCATCACAATTACAAAACTGTTGTTATGTAAATAAATCCTGAATGTTTTAATCAGGGTTTTATCTATAGTTCTTAACATGATGCATAAAAACAATACTTTTTTTTGCAATATAAACACTAACCACTTCCATAAGTGGAAATAGAATATGTTGTGCTCTAAAACATACAGTAATAAAAAAAAATATCCTTCTTTTCTTGATCAATATGTCCCATTTATAGTTACCATAGCAATGTTCTATGATCTCCTTTTATATTTGGTTCCTATATTGAGATTACTATTACTTTCATGTGGAGAGTGACACTAATTTCATTGTTTAGTTACAGTGTCAGGATTTGTTACATTTTGATACTGATATTAAGATACATTGGGGGTAATTCCAAGTTGATCGCAGCAGGATTTTTGATAGCAGTTGGGCAAAACCATGTGCACTGCAGGGGAGGCAGATATAACATGTGCAGAAAGAGTTAGATTTGGGTGGGTTATTTTGTTTCTGTGCAGGGTAAATACTGGCTGCTTTATTTTTAAACTGCAAATTAGATTGCAGATTGAACACACCCCACCCAAATCTAACTCTTTCTGCACATGCTGCACATGTTATATCTGCCTCCCCTGCAGTGCACATGGTTTTGCCCAATTGCTATCAAAAATCCTGCTGCGATCAACTTGGAATTACCCCCATTGCTCTCAGCCACAATGGTTACTTTTTTGAAATTTTTACAAATGTTTTATATCATTTCATCACAGTCTTCAGTACAGGAGTTCTTAACTTCATTTCACTTTCACTAGTACACAGGCTCTTATCATTTGATACATTGTATACATTTTGATTATCTTATTATGAATTAATTAGAAGACAGTAATAGCTTAAAGACTAAGGGGTTCATATACTAAGCCTTTGATGGAGATAAAGTGAATGGAGATACAGTACTAGCTAATAAGCTCCTAACTGCCATGTCACAGGCTGTGTTTGAAAAATGACAGTTAGGAGCTGATTGGCTGGTACTTTATCTCCGTACACTTTATCTCCATCCAGGGCTTAGTAAATACACCCCTTTTTTCTCCTCACACACAGCTACAGACATCTCACCTTTGGAAAACCACCCATTCAATCCTAAATCTAACTTTGAACCACAAATAAAAAACACATCTCTTAGATGCTGCCCAAGAATGTTGAATCAGAAGGTAATGGAAGGAACTAAAGTCAGAAACAATTTTACATCATCCTTTCTAGAAAGAAGTTTGTAACTGTCATCTGGGCATACTGTGAGATATAAGTGATATGACATGCTGATAAGGATGTATCTGGAGTTTGAGGATTCCGGGGTCTAAAGGAAATTGCATGACAATCATTCAGATACATTTAAGAAGGAACTTGATCGCCTTCTATTGGAATGAGGGAATAATGAAGTCATCAACAATATCACTTTAAAAGTAGTGCTATTAGAATTTCCTATGGTGCCTCTCCTTTACATCTTGGCCAATAATATTTTAATGGCTGAAAGCATGAACTGTAACTTTGACTATAACCATAATTCAATTTATTTTCCAGATGTGCTAATGTCATGGGATGAAAGCAGTCTGAGACATAAGATTTATACCACAGACCATAACACACTTCTCCAAGCCTTTAGCCATCAACTAATATCCCTAAAAAGTAGGCTTCCATTTTCCTCAATTTCTATATTTTTGAAGAATCACTACCAGTGAAGCAGAAGCCAGTACCCAGATGGACTTGATGATTAATCGTTTCTGAGAAAGGGGATACAGATATGAAGACCTGTTATTACCCAAACAACAGCCTTATCCATTCTTGGTAGTGAGACCCTAACAACCTGTATCAAGTTAAGACCCTCTAAAAGATTTATGTGGCTGGTTAAATTGTCCCCCACCAGGGTAAGATCCTCAAAGATTGGTTAGATCATTCAGATATTGCAAGCTATTCCATTGAAAAACCAGCACACATTCTTATGAAGAATCCAGGCTTTTACAGATGACATAGTGTACCACCTTCCATTACTTAGAAACAGGACAGGGTGTTGTCTAGCCTCACTCAGGCATTATTTTTGCTATCAGTGTTGTCAGTCCAGGGTTCTTTGGGGATGAGACAGAGGGTGCACAGAACAGTGGTTCTTATTCGGGTTTGTTAGCAAAGCAAAAAAAATCACACTGATGGGCAAAACCATGTTGCACTGCATGGGATATATTTACTAAGGTCCCGATTTTGACCGAGTTTAGTTTTTTTTCAAAATGTCATCTCGGGAATTTACTAAACAGAAATCTAGGCAGTGATGAGGGCATTTGTATTTGTTTTAACACCAGAGTTCACAAATATGAATGAATACACCATCGGTCAAACACTCCTGTTATTTTATACAACTCGGTAATTTACTAAGAATTCGTATTCACAATCACTGCCAGCAATAGCCAAACACTGCCGGTAAATGTTACATATCGTAAAAAAAAAAGCAGTTTTCAAATAGACCTGCTTTTTTATCCGTATTCTGATAGGCATGCACGGATCAGTGAGATCCGTGCATGCTTATCTGTGGGAAGGGGTGTGAAAGGGTTAAAAATCACCTGAAAAAATTGCGTTCGGTCCCCCCACCTAAGCATAACCAGCCTCGGGCTCTTTGAGCTGGTCCTGGTTGTAAAAATACAGGGAAAAAGTAGCGTAGGGTCCCCCCATATTTAAACAACCAGCACCGGGCTCTGCGTCCGGTCTTGGTTCAAAAAATACGGGGGACAAAAGATGTAGTTTTTTTTTAAACCAGCACCGGGCTCCACTAGCCAGAGAGATAATGCCACAGCCGGGGGACACTGTTATACTGGTCCCTGTGGCCATGGCATTACCCCCCTAACTAGTCACCCCTGGCCAGGGTACCCTGGAGGAGGAAGGACCCCTTAAATCAAGGGTTCCCCCCCTCCAGCCACCGAAGAGCGGAGGCTGATAGCCTTTGTGTAAAAATAAAGAATATTGTTTTTTTGTAGAACTACAAATCCCAGCAAGCTGGCACTTGGAGAACCACAAGTACCAGCATGCAGGGAAATAAGGGGCCCACTGGTACCTGTAGTTCTACTACAAAAAAAATACCCCTAAACACCGTGACAGTACAATTTTAATTACATACACTTACACACTCACATACTTACCTACCTCCAACGCTGCGATTCACGTCCACTTGTCCAGTAGAATCCATGGATTACCTGTAAAAATAAAATTATACTTACAAACAATCCAGTGTAGATCAGTCCTCTTCTTTCTCGTCGTAATCCACGTACTTGTTTAAAATAAAAAATGAAAACCCGAGCCACACTACTAAAGGCGTTCCATGTTTACACATGGAACCCCTTTTCCCGAATGGCGGGACCCCCCGTGACTTCTGTCAGTGAAGATCCCGCCAGCCAATCAGGGAGTGCCACATCATGGCGCTCTCCTGATTGGCTGTGCGCTCCTGCACTGTCAATCAGGAGGAGCAAACTGGTTACAATTATAGATGAGCGAGTTCGGTTCGTTGAGATCTGAATCCCCCCGAACCTCACCTATTTTACATGGGTCCGAGGCAGCCTCGGATCTTCCTGTCTTGCTCAGTTAACCCGAATGAGGCCGAACGTCATCATCCCGCTGTCGGATTCTCGCGAGATTCGTATTCCATATAAAGATCCGAGCGTCGCCGCCATTTTCACTCATGCATTGAAGATTGAATGGAGAGGACGTGGCTACATTCTCTCCCTGAAAAGCTCCGTATCTGTGCTCAGTGTGCTGCAAATATCTGTGCTCAGTGTGCTGCAAATATCTGTGCTCAGTGTGCTGCAAATATATACGTTCTCTGCCTGAAGAGCTCCATATCTGTGCTCAGTGTGCTGCAAATATCTTCGTTCTCTACCTGAAAAGCTCCATATCTGTGCTCAGTGTGCTGCAAATATCTGTGCTCAGTGTGCTGCATTGTGGGGACCACCAGTATATAATTATATTAGTACAGTACAGTAGGCCATTGCTGTATCTTGCTGCTCCATGTCAGACTCAGTTCTAGACAGTATCCTGATCATCAGTGCTCAATATCTGCTGCATTGTTGTGTGACCAGTATATACTATATATATATATATATATATATATTATATATAGTAATACAGTGCAGCATTTTGGTGACCACCAGTATAGAAGTACAGTACAGTAGTCCATTGCTGTATCTTGCAGCTCCGTGTCACTTCAAGTATCCATATATTTGCTGCATTGTTGTGAGCAGTATATATAGTAGTACAGTGCAGCATTTTGGTGACCAACAGTATATAGTTGTACAGTACAGTAGGCCATTGCTGTATCTTGCAGCTCCATGTCAGACTCAGTTCTAGACAGTATCCTGATCATCAGTGCTCAATATCTGCTGCATTGTTGTGTGACCAGTATATACTATATATATATATATATATATATATATTATATATATTAGTACAGTGCAGCATTTTGGTGACCACCAGTATAGTAGTACAGTACAGTAGTCCATTGCTGTATCTTGCAGCTCTGTGTCACTTCAAGTATCCATATCTGTGCTACATTGTTGTGAGCAGTATATATAGTAGTACAGTGCAGCATTTTGGTGACCAACAGTATATAGTTGTACAGTACAGTAGGCCATTGCTGTATCTATCAGCTCCGTGTCACTGCAAGTATCCATATCTGTGCTGCATTGTTGTGAGCCGTATATATAGTAGTACAGTGCAGCATTTTGGTGACCAACAGTATATAGTTGTACAGTACAGTAGGCCATTGCTGTATCTATCAACTCCGTGTCACTGCAAGTATCCATATCTGTGCAGCATTGTTGTTTGCAGTATATATAGTAGTACAGTGCAGCAGTTTGGTGACCAACAGTATATAGTTGTACAGTACAGTAGGCCGCTGCTGTATCTTGCAGCTCCGTGTCACTTCAAGTATCCATATCTGTGTTGCATTGTTGTGAGCATTATATCTAGTAGTACAGTGCAGAATTTTGGTGACCAACAGTATTTAGTTGTACAGTACAGTAGGCCATGCTGTATCTTGCAGCTGCGTGTCACTTCAAGTATCCATATCTGTGCTGCATTGTTGTGAGCAGTATATATAGTAGTACAATGCAGCATTTTGGTGACCAACAGTATATAGTTGTACAGTACTGTAGGCCATTGCTGTATCTATCAGCTCCGTGTCACTGCAAGTATCCATATCTGTGCTGCATTGTTGTGAGCAGTATATATTGTAGTACAGTGGAGCATTTTGGTGACCAACAGTATATAGTTGTACAGTACCGTAGGCCATTGCTGTATCTTGCAGCTACGTGTCACTTCAAGTATCCATATCTGTGCTGCATTGTTGTGAGCATTATATATAGTAATACAGTGCAGCATTTTCGTGACCAACAGTATATAGTTGTACAGTATAGTAGGCCATTGCTGTATCTTGCAGCTCTGTGTCAGACTCAGTTCTATTCTCCGGATCAGTGCTCAATATCTTTGATGCATTGTGGGGACCAGTATACTACAGTACAATAGTCCAGTGCTGTTCTCGCTGCTCAGTGTCAGTTCTCCGTAGTATCATCAGTGATCAGTATAATCAGTTCTCAGTATAATCAGTGCGCTGTTAGACGTGCGCCCGTTTTCTGCCATTCGTGCATTGGAATTTAGACAATTGATGAAGTTATTGTGTACCCGGTACAAAATCCCATCTAGATTCCACTTCACTAGGCAGGTGATAGCGAGATTTTACCAATTAATATCAGTGATTTATAATGATTAATTACAGTGATCTTGCCAAATAATTCCAGTGATTTTGTCATTTTCTTCCAGTGATTTGGACCAATAATACCATTGATTAGAACTAATAATTCCTGTGATATTGAGGTGTTTGTGTCGCTTAGCTTAGCCATCCAGCGACCTTGGTGCACCTCTTTTTCTCTTTTCTTTGCATCATGTGCTGTTTGGGGCCAATTTTTTTAAGTGCCATCCTGTCTGACACTGCAGTTCCACTCCTAGATTGGCCAGGTGTTTGTGCCGGCCACTTGGGTCGCTTAGCTTAGTCATCCAGTGACCTCGGTGCAAATTTTAGGACTAAATATAATATTGTGAGGTGTAAGGTGTTTAGAATAGACTGGAAATGAGTGAAAATTAGGGTTATTGAGGTTAATAATACTATAGGATCAAAATTACCCCCTAATTCTATGATTTAAGCTGTTTTTCAGGGGTTTGTGGAAAAAAACACCCGAATCCAAAACACACCCGAATCCACCCAAAAAAATTAAGGGAGGTTTTGCCAAAACGCTTCCAAATCCAAAACATGGCCGCGGAACCGAATCCAAAACCAAAGCACAAAACCTGAAAAATTTCCAGTGCACATCTCTTGTTACAATGTAGCTTAGTGAAGCTCCATTGTAACCAATAATGGGAACTTTGCGGTTGATTTAAGGGGTCCCCACTCCTCCAGGGTACCCCGGCCTGGGGTGACTAGTTGGGGGGGTAATGCCATGGCCGTAGGGACCAGAATAACAGTGTCCCCCGGCTGTGGCAATATCTCTCTGGCTAGTGGAGCCTGGTGCTGGTTTATAAAATACGGGGGACCCCTACACCTTCTGTCCCCCGTATTTTTTGAACCAAGACCGGACGCAGAGCCTGGTGCTGGTTGTTTAAATATGGGGGGACCCTACACTATTTTTCCCCTGTATTTTTACAACCGGGACCGGCTGAAAGAGCCCGAGGCTGGTTATGCTTAGGAGGGGGGACCCCACGCAATTTTTTATAAATTTTTTTAACCCTTTAAACCAGGGATGGGGAACATTCGGCCTTCCAGCTGCTGTTGAATTACACATCCCAGCATGCCCTGCAACAGCTTTAGCATGGCCAAATAGCAAAACTGTAGCAAGGCATGCTGGTAGGTGTAGTTAAACAACAGCTGGAGTGCCGAAGGTTCCCCATCCCTGCTTTAAACACTTCTCATAATGCACACAATGAAGCCCTGCATGGATCTCACTGATCCAGCCGGGATTCATTGTGTTATGTCCGGCAGTGTTTTGCTGATCACTCCCGTAAAACACTGCCCGACAATACGAATCACAGCGACATTGGAAAATACGAAAGAAGACAACTCGGCAGCTTAGTAAATTATATGCAATATATTCGAAAAGTTGCCAAAAACCACAACCAATACAATTTAAGATGAAACTCCCACCAAATCGACACAAATATGATTATTAGTAAATATACCCCCATGTGGGCCATATGTAACATGTGCAGAGAGAGTTAGATTTGGGTGTGGTGTGTTCAAACAGAAATCTAAAATGAAGTGTAAAAATAAAGCAGCCAGTATTTACCATGCACAGAAACAATATAACCCACCCAATCCTAAAATCTCTCTGCACATGTTACATCTGCCCCCCTATAGTTCACATGATTTTGCCCATTAGTGTGCTTTTTTGGTTTGCTAACAAACACCCACATATAAGCTTGAACTCTTCTCAGTTTGCTACCTTCAATTGTCTGAGTGTAATGGATAATGGGGGTAATTCCAAGTTGATCGCAGCAGGAATTTTGTTAGCAGTTGGGCAAAACCATGTGCACTGCAGGGGAGGCAGATATAACATGTGCAGAAAGAGTTAGATTTGGGTGGGTTATTTTATTTCTGTGCATGGTAAATACTGGCTGCTTTATTTTTACACTGCAAATTAGATTGCAGATTAAACACACCACACCCAAATCTAACTCTCTCTGCACATGTTAAATCTGCCTCCCCTGCAGTGCACATGGTTTTGCCCAACTGCTTAAAAAATTCCTGCTGCGATCAACTTGGAATTACCCCCAATGGTCTCTAATAGGCCCTACACACTGGGCGATAATACTCAAAGATATGAACGATCTCGTTCATAAATGGACGAGATACCATTCATATCTTTGAGTGTGGAGGCACCAGCGATGAATGAAGTGCGGCCCCGCACTCGTTCATCGCTGGTGCCCTGTCGCCTGTGCATGCAGGCCAATATGGACGATCTCATCCATATTTGCCTGCACTTCTATGGAGCCAGAAGAAACTTCACTCCACCCGTCACTGTCCCCCCACTGCCGGGTCGCCCGTCGGCCATATCCACCGTCGGGCAGCTCGGCGGCAGATCGCTCAATGTGTAGAGTCCTTAAGGGCTAGGGATAATCATTCAATAATGCCAGGTAAAATAGTAATTGAAGCCTTTTCCTTTTACTGCAAATAATTGCATTTTCATAACACATTTAATAACTTGTTTACACATGCGGCATATTTCAGTGCTATTAAAATAATTCAATAGACATTATTAACAGTCATCTTCAGTTTCTATGACTAAGTGCAACAAAGTATGTCTGGGTTTCATAATAACCAATTTATAGCTGTTTATATCTTCAAGCACTTTGCAATTAAAGTGAGCTAAAGTTAGCAAAAAAATAAATAAATAAATAAATAAATATTCAGATATTGAGGAACATGTAAAATGCAGGATTTAGGTACTGTATACCTCAGCAACTGTTTCTGTATTTACAGAGGCTACGTAATGCATTTCAACACTGTTTAGGAGTGGTCTGATTGCAGTCAAACCTGACACTAGCACTCTCCCAGCATAACCCTTTCCAGGAGGGACACAATGCTCTGTTCCAGGACTTTCCTTCATTTAAAATTGCCCTCACCTGTGTTGAAACACCTTTGTTTGTCAATTAACCTGTTTAAAGCAGGTGAGGGCAATCCTAAATTAAAAGGGAAGTCCAGGAACAGAGCATTTTGTCCCTCCTGGAAAGGGTCATGTTGGAAGGTATGCACTAGTCCAGGCATTCCCAACCACGGTCCTCAAGGCACACTAACAGTGCAGGTTTTAGTGATATCCAGGCTTCAGCACAGGTGACTTAATTAGTAGCTCAGTTATTTTGATTTAACCATCTGTGCTGCAGCCTGGATATCACTAAAACCTGCACTGTTGGTGTGCCTTGAGGACCGTGGTTGGGAATGCCTGCACTAGTCCATAGGTTCTCAAACTCGGTCCTCAGGACCCCACACAGTGCATGTTTTGCAGGTAACCCAGCAGGTGCACAGGTGAATTAATTACTCACTGACACATTTTAAAAGATCCGCAGGTGGAACTAATTATCTCACTTGTGATTCTGTGAGGTTACCTGCCAAACATGCACTGTGTGGGGTCCTGAGGACCAAGTTTGAGAACCACTGCACTAGTCAAATTGGATCTGTGCTCATTCCTGGGAGTACAATTGCATATGTTAAAATGGCATGACCCATCAATGATTATAAGCATTATTGTTTACAGTTAGTTGACCCTAATCATAACATAAATCTGGGTTAATCAGAAATGTGGAGATGGTGCCACTTGCCAGGGTACAGGGGCTATAGGATGTCAGCATCGCTACCCTAGTGCATTTGTCTTGCAGGGTGCTGGAACTGCATCCCTATGATTATCTGGACTGCTCAGCTTCTTCCTGGTCCTAGTGCCCCAACCCTCACTGTGATTCCACGATTATCACCCTGCTATGGCCAGTGACATGTGGTGAGGTCAATGGCTGTGGAGGCACTGGCTAATATTAGATTTACACACGTGAGTTCATCTGGGCATTATACAAAGGTGCAGCAGTATATACTGCTTGACATTTGGTAAGTTTTGATAAGGGATGCACATACAAGGTAGACACACCCACACCCACACATAGACATACACACATACAAGCAGGCAGGCAGACTGATCTCAATGACAACCAGGTTATAGAGTTTCAATCCACATAAAACTTTATCGTCGATTCAGTAAAACACCTAAACCAAAATGAAACCTTTAAAAAATTCCTGAACCTCACCTATTTTACATGGGTCCGAGGCAGCCTCGGATCTTCCCGTCTTGCTCGGTTAACACGAACAAGGCCGAACGTCATCATCCCGCTGTCGGATTCTCGCGAGATTCGTATTCCATATAAAGAGCCGAGCGTCGCCGCCATTTTCACTCATGCATTGAAGATTGAATGGAGAGGACGTGGCTACATTCTCTCCCTGAAAAGCTCCGTATCTGTGATCAGTGTGCTGCAAATATCTGTGCTCAGTGTGCTGCAAATATCTACGTTCTCTGCCTGAAGAGCTCCATATCTGTGCTCAGTGTGCTGCAAATATCTTCGTTCTCTGCCTGAAAAGCTCCATATCTGTGCTCAGTGTGCTGCAAATATCTGTGCTCAGTGTGCTGCATTGCGGGGACCACCAGTATATAATTATAGTAGTACAGTACAGTAGGCCATTGCTGTATCTTGCAGCTCCATGTCAGACTCAGTTCTAGACAGTATCCTGATCATCAGTGCTCAATATCTGCTGCATTGTTGTGTGACCAGTATATACTATATATATATATATATATATATATATATATTATATATAGTAGTACAGTGCAGCATTTTGGTGACCACTAGTATAGTAGTACAGTACAGTAGTCCATTGCTGTATCTTGCAGCTCTATGTCACTTCAAGTATCCATATATGTGCTGCATTGTTGTGAGCAGTATATATCCTATAGATTGTAAGCTTGCGAGCAGGGCCTTCCTACCTCTATGTCTGTCTGTTTTTACCCAGTTTTGTTCTATTACTGTTGTTCTAATTGTAAAGCGCAACGGAATATGCTGCGCTATATAAGAAACTGTTAATAAATAATAATAAATATAGTAGTACAGTGCAGCATTTTGGTGACCAACAGTATATAGTTGTACAGTACAGTAGGGCATTGCTGTATCTTGCAGCTCCATGTCAGACTCAGTTCTAGATAGTATCCTGATCATCAGTGCTCAATATCTGCTGCATTGTTGTGTGACCAGTATATACTATATATATATATATATATTATATATAGTAGTACAGTGCAGCATTTTGGTGACCACCAGTATATTAGTACAGTACAGTAGTCCATTGCTGTATTTTGCAGCTCTGTGTCACTTCAAGTATCCATATCTGTGCTGCATTGTTGTGAGCAGTATATATAGTAGTACAGTGCAGCATTTTGGTGACCACAGTATATAGTTGTACAGTACAGTAGGCCATTGCTGTATCTATCAGCTCCGTGTCACTGCAAGTATCCATATCTGTGCTGCATTGTTGTGAGCCGTATATATAGTAGTACAGTGCAGCATTTTGGTGACCAACAGTATATAGTTGTACAGTACAGTAGGCCATTGCTGTATCTATCAACTCCGTGTCACTGCAAGTATCCATATCTGTGCTGCATTAACATAGTAACATAGTATCTGAGGTTGAAAAAAGACAATTGTCCATCGAGTTCAAGCTATTTGTGGTCTCCTATACATGATGATTTGACTAAAATTTCTGACTGATGCTGCTGTCAGCCGTTACATTTTATCCCTATTTATAGTAACTATAATGCATGACTATGCACCATACCCCTGGATATCCTTATCCATTAGGAATTTATCTAACCCATTCTTAAAGGTGTTGACAGATTCCGCCATTACAACTCCCTCGGGCAGGGAATTCCAAACATGTATTGTCCTTACCGTGAAAAAGCCTTTACGCCGTATTGTGCGGAATCTCCTCTCCTCTAACCTGAGCGAGTGTCCACGAGTCCTCTGTGTTGATCTAACCAAAAACAGGTCCCGCGCAAGCTCTCTGTATTGTCCCCTTATATATTTGTAGATGTTGATCATATCCCCTCTTAGTCTCCGCTTTTCCAATGTAAACATGCCTAGTCTTTCAAGCCTTTCCTTGTATTCCATCGTCTCCATGCCCTTAATTAGTTTGGTCGCCCTCCTCTGTACCTTTTCAAGCTCCAGGATATCCTTTTTGTAGTACGGTGCCCAGAATTGTACACAGTATTCAAGGTGTGGCCTCACTAGTGATTTATATAACGGGAGTATAATACTCTCGTCCCTAGCATCAATACCCCGTTTCATGCATGCTAATATCTTATTAGCCTTCTTTGCTGCAGTCCTACTTTTGGTACTACTGCTTAGCTTGCTATCTATGAGGACACCTAAGTCCTTTTCCAGTACAGAATCCCCTAATTTTACCCCATTTAGTAGGTAGGTGTAATTTATGTTCTTGTTACCACAGTGCATTACCTTACACTTGTCTGTGTTAAAGCGCATTCTCCATTTGGCTGCCCATGCTTCTAATTTAACTAAGTCGTTCTGAAGAGACTCGGCATCCTCCTCTGTATTTATAGCCTTACACAATTTGGTATCATCTGCAAAAATTGACACCATGCTCTCTAGACCTTCTGTTAGGTCGTTAATGAAAATATTGAACAATAGCGGTCCTAATACTGAGCCTTGCGGCACACCACTTAGCACTTCAGTCCAAGTTGAAAAAGATCCATTAACCACAACGCGCTGCTTCCTATTATCTAACCAGTTTTTGACCCAAGTGCATATTGTGCTTCTTAGCCCTGATTCTTGTAGCTTGTAGATAAGTCTCATGTGTGGTACAGTATCGAACGCTTTGGCAAAGTCTAAAAAGATTACATCCACGTCTTTACCCTGATCTAGGTTTGCGCTTACTGTTTCATAAAAGCCAAGTAAGTTGGTTTGACAGGATCTGTCCTTCATAAACCCATGTTGATTCCTTTTAATGACCTTATTGGTTTCAAGGAACTTCTGAATACTATCCCTTAGAATACCTTCCAATACTTTCCCCACTATAGATGTAAGACTAACTAGTCTATAATTACCTGGTTCAGCTTTACTTCCCTTTTTGAATATAGGCACTACTTCCGCTATACGCCAGTCTTTGGGAACCATACCTGATATAACTGAATCCTTAAAGATCAAATATAGCGGTTTTGCCAATTCAGAGTGAAGCTCCATTAGAACCCTTGGATGAATACCATCGGGCCCTGGTGATTTATTAATCTTTAAATGTTTTAATCGGTCACAGACTACTTCCTCGCTTAAATGAGTACCTATCAGTGTGATATTCTCATTATTGAGATTGTGCGTTAGTCCCTGAATTGGGTCCTCACGAGTGAATACTGTTGAAAAAAACTCATTTAGTGTGTCCGCTATGTCATTATCATTTTTGCTTAAGACTCCCAAATTGTCTTTTAAAGGGCCTATACTCTCCTTCTTTAATCTCTTGCTATTAATGTATTTAAAGAATTTTTTGGGATTCGCTTTGCTTTCCTTTGCTACTAGTTTTTCAGTTTCTACTTTAGCCGCTCTTATTTCCTTTTTGCAAATTTTGTTACATTCTTTATAGTGCTGAAATGACTCTGCTTCCCCGTCAGATTTGTATTTTTTAAATGCTCGCCTTTTCTTGCCCATAAGTTCCTTAATCTTTTTGTTAAGCCACATCGGTTTATGATTGTTATTCCATTTTTTGCTACTCATAGGAATGCATTTGAGTGTATTTTTAGCTAGCAGGAATTTTAGTACCTCCCATTTCTCCGTAGTATTTTTTCCTAAAAACAAACCTTCCCATTCAATATCCCTGAAAAATACCCTCATCTTTTCAAAATTTGCTTTGCTAAAGTTTAAAGTCCTAGTTGAGCCAGTATAGGGCTATTTATAGAAACTGATATTGAATGTGACCATATTGTGGTCGCTGTTTCCTATGGGTTCCCCTATTATAATACCTGATACCAAATCCCCATTGTTTGTTAATACCAGGTCTAAGATTGCATTGTACCTAGTTGGTTCCTCAATTAGTTGGACTAAGTAGTTTTCATTTAGTGTGTTTAAAAACATATTGCCCCTAGCAGTATCACATGAATCGTTTTTCCAGTTTATCTCTGGATAGTTAAAATCTCCCATCACTACTATGTCTCCTACTCCTGCTGCTCTTTCAATTTGCTTTAGTAACAATTCATCATCAGATGCGTTGATACCAGGCGGCCTATAGCATACACCCAATACTAACTTTTTTATTCCTTTTTCCCCGCATGCAATTTCTACCCCTAATGTCTCGACAGTGTCTACAGTCCCCTCCTGAATATCTTCCCATATATTAGGTTTTAAAAACGGCTTTACGTAAAGACACACCCCTCCACCCTTTTTGTGAGCAGTATATATAGTAGTACAGTGCAGCATTTTGGTGACCAACAGTATATAGTTGTACAGTACAGTAGGCCGTTGCTGTATCTTGCAGCTCCGTGTCACTTCAAGTATCCATATCTGTGCTGCATTGTTGTTAGCATTATATCTAGTAGTACAGTGCAGCATTTTGGTGACCAACAATATATAGTTGTACAGTACAGTAGGCCATGCTGTATCTTGCAGCTCCGTGTCACTTCAAGTATCCATATCTGTGCTGCATTGTTGTGAGCAGTATATCTAGTAGTACAGTGCAGCATTTTGGTGACCAACAGTATATAGTTGTACAGTACAGTAGGCCATTGTTGTATCTTTTAGCGCCGTGTCACTTCAAGTATCCATATCTGTGCTGCATTGTTGTGAGCAGTATATATAGTAGTATAGTGCAGCATTTTGGTGACCAACAGTATATTGTTGTACAGTACAGTAGGCTATTGCTGTATCTTGCAGCTCTGTGTCACTGCAATTATCCATATCTGTGATGCATTGTTGTGAGCAGTATATTTAGTAGTACAGGGCAGCATTTTGGTGACCAACAGTATATAGTTGTACAGTACTGTAGGGCATTGTTGTATCTTGCAGCTCCGTGTCACTTCAAGTATCCATATCTGTGCTGCATTGTTGTGAGCAGTATATATAGTAGTACAGTGCAGCATTTTGGTGACCAACAGTATATAGTTTTACAGTACAGTAGGCCATTGCTGTATCTTGCAGCTCCGTGTCACTTCAAGTATCCATATCTGTGCTGCATTATTGTGAGAAGTATATCTAGTAGTACAGTGCAGCATTTTGGTGACCAACAGTATATAGTTGTACAGTACAGTAGGCCATTGCTGTATCTTGCAGCTCTGTGTCACTGCAAGTATCCATATATGTGCTGCATTGTTGTGAGCAGTATATATAGTAGTACAATGCAGCATTTTGGTGACCAACAGTATATAGTTGTACAGTACAGTAGGCCATTGCTGTATTTGCAGCTCTGTGTCACTTCAAGTATCCATATCTGTGCTGGATTGTTGTGAGCAGTATATATAGTAGTACAGTACAGCATTTTGGTGACCAACAGTATATAGTTGTACAGTACAGTAGGCCATTGCTGTATCTTGCAGCTCCGTGTCACTTCTAGTATCCATATCTGTGCTGCATTGTTGTGACCAGTATATAGTAGCACAGTGCAGCATTGTGATGACCACCAGTATATAGTAGTAAAGTACAGTAGGCCATTGCTGTTTCTTGCTGCTCTGTGTCACTTCTAGTATCCATATCTGTGCTGCATTGTTGTGACCAGTATATAGTAGTACAGTGCAGCATTTTGGTGACAAACAGTATATAGTAGTACAGTACAGTATGCCATTGCTGTATCTTGCAGCTCTGTGTCAGACTCAGTTCTATTCTCCGGATCAGTGCTCAATATCTTTGATGCATTGTGGGGACCAGTATACTACAGTACAATAGTCCAGTGCTGTTCTCGCTGCTCAGTGTCAGTTCTCTGTAGTATCATCAGTGATCAGTATAATCAGTTCTCAGTATAATCAGTGCGCTGTTAGACGTGCGCCCGTTTTCTGCCATTCGTGCATTGGAATTTAGACAATTGATGAAGTTATTGTGTACCCGGTACAAAATCCCATCTAGATTCCACTTCACTAGGCAGGTGATAGCGAGATTTTACCAATTAATATCAGTAATTTATAATGATTAATTACAGTGATCTTGCCAAATAATTCCAGTGATTTTGTCATTTTCTTCCAGTGATTTGGACCAATAATACCATTGATTAGAACGAATAATTCCTGTGATATTGAGGTGTTTGTGTCGCTTAGCTTAGCCATCCAGTGACCTTGGTGCACCTCTTTTTCTCTTTTCATTGCATCATGTGCTGTTTGGGGCCAATTTTTTTAAGTGCCATCCTGTCTGACATTGCAGTTCCACTCCTAGATGAGCCAGGTGTTTGTGCCGGCCACTTGGGTCGCTTAGCTTAGTCATCCAGCGACCTCGGTGCAAATTTTAGGACTAAATATAATATTGTGAGGTGTAAAGTGTTTAGAATAGACTGGAAATGAGTGAAAATTAGGGTTTTTGAGGTTAATAATACTATAGGATCAAAATTACCCCTTAATTCTATGATTTAAGATGTTTTTGAGGGGTTTGTGGAAAAAAACACCCAAATCAAAAACACACCCGAATCCGCCAAAAAAATTTGGCCGCGGAACCGAATCCAAAACCAAAACACAAAACCCGAAAAATTTCCTGTGCACATCTCTTGTTACAATGTAGCTTAGTGAAGCTCCATTGTAACCAATGATGGGAACTTTGCGGTTGATTTAAGGGGTCCCCACTCCTCCAGGGTACCCCGGTCTGGGGTGACTAGTTGGGGGGTAATGCCATGGCTGTAGGGACCAGTATAACAGTGTCCCCCGGCTGTGGCAATATCTCTCTGGCTAGTGGAGCCTGGTGCTGGTTTATAAAATACGGGGGACCCCTACACCTTTTGTCCCCCGTATTTTTTGAACCAAGACTGGACGCAGAGCCAGGTGCTGGTAGTTTAAATATGAGGGGACCCTACGCTATTTTTCCCCTGTATTTTTACAACCGGGACTGGCTCAAAGAGCCCGAGGCTGGTTATGCTTAGGAGGGGGGACCCCACGCAATTTTTTTTACATTTTTTAACCCTTTAAACCAGGGATGGGAAACATTCGGCCTTCCAGCTACTGTTGAACTACACATCCCAGCATGCCCTGCAACAGCTTTAGCATGGCCAAATAGCAAAACTGTAGCAAGGCATGCTGGTATGTGTAGTTAAACAACAGCTGGAGTGCCGAAGGTTCCCCATCCCTGCTTTAAACACTTCTCATAATGCACACAATGAAGCCCAGCATGGATCTCACTGATCCGGCCGGGATTCATTGTGTTATGTCCGGCAGTGTTTTACTAATCACTCCCGTAAAACACTGCCCGACAATACGAATCACAGCGACATTGGAAAATACGAAAGAAGACAACTCGGCAGCTTAGTAAATTATATGCAATTTATTCGAAAAGTTGCCAAAAAACACAACCAATACAATTTAAGATGAAACTCCCACCAAATCGACACAAATATGATTGTAAGTAAATATACTCCCATGTGGGCCATATGTAACATGTGCAGAGAGAGTTAGATTTGGGTGTGGTGTGTTCAAATAGAAATCTAAAATGAAGTGTAAAAATAAAGCAGCCAGTATTTACCATGCACAGAAACAATATAACCCACCCAATCCTAAAATATCTCTGCACATGTTACATCTGCCCCCCTATAGTTCACATGATTTTGCCCATTAGTGTGTTTTTTTGGTTTGCTAACAAACCCCCACATATAAGCTTGAACTTTTCTCAGTTTGCTACCTTCAATTGTCTGAGTGTAATGGATAATGGGGGTAATTCCAAGTTGATCGCAGCAGGAATTTTGTTAGCAGTTGGGCAAAACCATGTGCACTGCAGGGGAGGCAGATATAACATGTGCAGAAAGAGTTAGATTTGGGTGGGTTATTTTATTTCTGTGCATGGTAAATATTGGCTGCTTTATTTTTACACTGCAAATTAGATTGCAGATTGAACACACCACACCCAAACCTAACTCTCTCTGCACATGTTAAATCTGCCTCCCCTGCAGTGCACATGGTTTTGCCCAACTGCTTAAAAAATTCCTGCTGCGATCAACTTGGAATTACCCCCAATGGTCTCTAATAGGCCCTACACACTGGGCGATAATACTCAAAGATATGAACGATCTCGTTCATAAATGGACGAGATACCATTCATATCTTTGAGTGTGGAGGCACCAGCGATGAATGAAGTGCGGCCCCGCACTCGTTCATCGCTGGTGCCCTGTCGCCTGTGCATGTAGGCCAATATGGATGATCTCATCCATATTTGCCTGCACTTCCATAGAGCCAGAAGAAACTTCACTCCACCCGTCACTGTCCCCCCTCTGCCGGGTCGCCCGTCGGCCATATCCGCCGTCGGGCAGCTCGGCGGCGGATCGCTCAATGTGTAGAGTCCTTAAGGGCTAGGGATAATCATTCAATAATGCCAGGTAAAATAGTAATTGAAGCCTTTTCCTTTTACTGCAAATAATTGCATTTTCATAACACATTTAATAACTTGTTTACACATGCGGCATATTTCAGTGCTATTAAAATAATTCAATAGACATTATTAACAGTCATCTTCAGTTTCTATGACTAAGTGCAACAAAGTATGTCTGGGTTTCATAATAACCAATTTATAGCTGTTTATATCTTCAAGCACTTTGCAATTAAAGTGAGCTAAAGTTAGCAAAAAAATAAATAAATAAATAAATATTCAGATATTGAGGAACATGTAAAATGCAGGATTTAGGTACTGTATACCTCAGCAACTGTTTCTGTATTTACAAAGGCTACGTAATGCATTTCAACACTGTTTAGGAGTGGTCTGATTGCAGTCAAACCTGACACTAGCACTCTCCCAGCATAACCCTTTCCAGGAGGGACACAATGCTCTGGTCCAGGACTTTCCTTCATTTAAAATTGCCCTCACCTGTGTTGAAACACCTTTGTTTGTCAATTAACCTGTTTAAAGCAGGTGAGGGCAATCCTAAATTAAAAGGGAAGTCCAGGAACAGAGCATTTTGTCCCTCCTGGAAAGGGTCATGTTGGGAGGTATGCACTAGTCCATTGGTTCTCAAACTCGGTCCTCAGGACCCCACACAGTGCATGTTTTGCAGGTAACCCAGCAGGTGCACAGGTGAATTAATTACTCACTGACACATTTTAAAAGATCCGCAGGTGGAACTAATTATCTCACTTGCGATTCTGTGAGGTTACCTGCCAAACATGCGCTGTGTGGGGTCCTGAGGACCAAGTTTGAGAACCACTGCACTAGTCAAATTGGATCTGTGCTCATTCCTGGGAGTACAATTGCATATGTTAAAATGGCATGACCCATCAATGATTATAAGCATTATTGTTTACAGTTAGTTGACCCTAATCATAACATAAATCTGGGTTAATTAGAAATGTGGAGATGGTGCCACTTGCCAGGGTACAGGGGCTATAGGATGTCAGCATCGCTACCCTAGTGCATTTGTCTTGCAGGGTGCTGGAACTGCATCCCTATGATTATCTGGACTGCTCAGCTTCTTCCTGGTCCTAGTGCCCCACCCCTCACTGTGATTCCACGATTATCACCCTGCTATGGCCAGTGACATGTGGTGAGGTCAATGGCTGTGGAGGCACTGGCTAATATTAGATTTACACACGTGAGTTCATCTGGGCATTATACAAAGGTGCAGCAGTATATACTGCTTGACATTTGGTAAGTTTTGATCAGGGATGTACATACAAGGTAGACACACCCACACATAGACATACACACATACAAGCAGGCAGGCAGACTGATCTCAATGACAACCAGGTTATAGAGTTTCAATCCACATAAAACTTTATCGTCGATTCAGTAAAACACCTAAACCAAAATGAAACCTTTAAAAAATTCCTGAACCTCACCTATTTTACATGGGTCCGAGGCAGCCTCGGATCTTCCCGTCTTGCTCGGTTAACCCGAACAAGGCCGAACGTCATCATCCCGCTGTCGGATTCTCGCGAGATTCGTATTCCATATAAAGAGCCGAGCGTCGCCGCCATTTTCACTCATGCATTGAAGATTGAATGGAGAGGACGTGGCTACATTCTTTCCCTGAAAAGCTCCGTATCTGTGCTCAGTGTGCTGCAAATATCTGTGCTCAGTGTGCTGCAAATATCTACGTTCTCTGCCTGAAGAGCTCCATATCTGTGCTCAGTGTGCTGCAAATATCTTCGTTCTCTGCCTGAAAAGCTCCATATCTGTGCTCAGTGTGCTGCAAATATCTGTGCTCAGTGTGCTGCATTGTGGGGACCACCAGTATATAATTATAGTAGTACAGTACAGTAGGCCATTGCTGTATCTTGCAGCTCCATGTCAGACTCAGTTCTAGACAGTATCCTGATCATCAGTGCTCAATATCTGCTGCATTGTTGTGTGACCAGTATATACTATATATATATATTATATATAGTAGTACAGTGCAGCATTTTGGTGACCACCAGTATAGTAGTACAGTACAGTAGTCCATTGCTGTATCTTGCAGCTCCGTGTCACTTCAAGTATCCATATATGTGCTGCATTGTTGTGAGCAGTATATATAGTAGTACAGTGCAGCATTTTGGTGACCAACAGTATATAGTTGTACAGTACAGTAGGGCATTGCTGTATCTTGCAGCTCCATGTCAGACTCAGTTCTAGACAGTATCCTGATCATCAGTGCTTAATATCTGCTGCATTGTTGTGTGACCAGTATATACTATATATATATATTATATATAGTAGTACAGTGCAGCATTTTAGTAACCACCAGTATAGTAGTACAGTACAGTAGTCCATTGCTGTATTTTGCAGCTCTGTGTCACTTCAAGTATCCATATCTGTGCTGCATTGTTGTGAGCAGTATATATAGTAGTACAGTGCAGCATTTTGGTGACCAACAGTATATAGTTGTACAGTACAGTAGGCCATTGCTGTATCTATCAGCTCCGTGTCCATGCAAGTATCCATATCTGTGCTGCATTGTTGTGAGCCATATATATAGTAGTACAGTGCAGCATTTTGGTGACCAACAGTATATAGTTGTACAGTACAGTAGGCCATTGCTGTATCTATCAACTCCGTGTCACTGCAAGTATCCATATCTGTGCTGCATTAACATAGTAACATAGTATCTGAGGTTGAAAAAAGACAATTGTCCATCGAGTTCAAGCTATTTGTGGTCTCCTATGCATGATGATTTGACTAAAATTTCTGACTGATGCAGCTGTCAGCCGTTACATTTTATCCCTATTTATAGTAACTATAATGCATGACTGTGCACCATACCCCTGGATATCCTTATCCATTAGGAATTTATCTAACCCATTCTTAAAGGTGTTGACAGATTCCGCCATTACAACTCCCTCGGGCAGGGAATTCCAAACATGTATTGTCCTTACCGTGAAAAAGCCTTTACGCCGTATTGTGCGGAATCTCCTCTCCTCTAACCTGAGCGAGTGTCCACGAGTCCTCTGTGTTGATCTAACCAAAAACAGGTCCCGCGCAAGCTCTCTGTATTGTCCCCTTATATATTTGTAGATGTTGATCATATCCCCTCTTAGTCTCCGCTTTTCCAATGTAAACATGCCTAGTCTTTCAAGCCTTTCATTGTATTCCATCGTCTCCATGCCCTTAATTAGTTTGGTCGCCCTCCTCTGTACCTTTTCAAGCTCCAGGATATCCTTTTTGTAGTACGGTGCCCAGAATTGTACACAGTATTCAAGGTGTGGCCTCACTAGTGATTTATATAACGGGAGTATAATACTCTCGTCCCTAGCATCAATACCCCGTTTTATGCATGCTAATATCTTATTAGCCTTCTTTGCTGCAGTCCTACTTTGGGTACTACTGCTTAGCTTGCTATCTATGAGGACACCTAAGTCCTTTTCCAGTACAGAATCCCCTAATTTTACCCCATTTAGTAGGTAGGTGTAATTTATGTTCTTGTTACCACAGTGCATTACCTTACACTTGTCTGTGTTAAAGCGCATTCTCCATTTGGCTGCCCATGCTTCTAATTAAAACTAAGTCGTTCTGAAGAGACTCGGCATCCTCCTCTGTATTTATAGCCTTACACAATTTGGTATCATCTGCAAAAATTGACACCATGCTCTCTAGACCTTCTGTTAGGTCGTTAATGAAAATATTGAACAATAGCGGTCCTAATACTGAGCCTTGCGGCACACCACTTAGCACTTCAGTCCAAGTTGAAAAAGATCCATTAACCACAACGCGCTGCTTCCTATTATCTAACCAGTTTTTGACCCAAGTGCATATTGTGCTTCCTAGCCCTGATTCTTGTAGCTTGTAGATAAGTCTCATGTGTGGTACAGTATCGAAGTCTAAAAAGATTACATCCACGTCTTTACCCTGATCTAGGTTTGCGCTTACTGTTTCATAAAAGCCAAGTAAGTTGGTTTGACAGGATCTGTCCTTCCTAAACCCATGTTGATTCCTTTTAATGACCTTATTGGTTTCAAGGAACTTCTGAATACTATCCCTTAGAATACCTTCCAATACTTTCCCCACTATAGATGTAAGACTAACTAGTCTATAATTACCTGGTTCAGCTTTACTTCCCTTTTTGAATATAGGCACTACTTCCGCTATACGCCAGTCTTTGGGAACCATACCTGATATAACTGAATCCTTAAAGATCAAATATAGCGGTTTTGCCAGATCAGAGTGAAGCTCCATTAGAACCCTTGGATGAATACCATCGGGCCCTGGTGATTTATTAATCTTTAAATGTTTTAATCGGTCACAGACTACTTCCTCGCTTAAATGAGTACCTATCAGTGTGATATTCTCATTATTGAGATTGTGCGTTAGTCCCTGAATTGGGTCCTCACGAGTGAATACTGTTGAAAAAAACTCATTTAGTGTGTCCGCTATGTCATTATCATTTTTGCTTAAGACTCCCAAATTGTCTTTTAAAGGGCCTATACTCTCCTTCTTTAATCTCTTGCTATTAATGTATTTAAAGAATTTTTTGGGATTCGCTTTGCTTTCCTTTGCTAATAGTTTTTCAGTTTCTACTTTAGCCGCTCTTATTTCCTTTTTGCAAATTTTGTTACATTCTTTATAGTGCTGAAATGACTCTGCTTCCCCGTCAGATTTGTATTTTTTAAATGCTCGCCTTTTCTTGCCCATAAGTTCCTTAATCTTTTTGTTAAGCCACATCGGTTTATGATTGTTATTCCATTTTTTGCTACTCATAGGAATGCATTTGAGTGTATTTTTAGCTAGCAGGAATTTTAGTACCTCCCATTTCTCCGTAGTATTTTTTCCTAAAAACAAACCTTCCCATTCAATATCCCTGAAAAATACCCTCATCTTTTCAAAATTTGCTTTGCTAAAGTTTAAAGTCCTAGTTGAGCCAGTATAGGGCTATTTATAGAAACTGATATTGAATGTGACCATATTGTGGTCGCTGTTTCCTATGGGTTCCCCTACTATAACACCTGATACCAAATCCCCATTGTTTGTTAATACCAGGTCTAAGATTTCTTTGTACCTAGTTGGTTCCTCAATTAGTTGGACTAAGTAGTTTTCATTAAGTGTGTTTAAAAACATATTGCCCCTAGCAGTATCACATGAATCGTTTTTCCAGTTTATCTCTGGATAGTTAAAATCTCCCATCACTACTATGTCTCCTACTCCTGCTGCTCTTTCAATTTGCTTTAGTAACAATTCATCATCAGATGCGTGGATACCAGGCGGCCTATAGCATACACCCAATACTAACTTTTTTATTCCTTTTTCCCCGCATGCAATTTCTACCCATAATGTCTCGACAGTGTCTACAGTCCCCTCCTGAATATCTTCCCATATATTAGGTTTTAAAAACGGCTTTACGTAAAGACACACGCCTCCACCCTTTTTGTGAGCAGTATATATAGTAGTACAGTGCAGCATTTTGGTGACCAACAGTATATAGTTGTACAGTACAGTAGGCCGTTGCTGTATCTTGCAGCTCCGTGTCACTTCAAGTATCCATATCTGTGCTGCATTGTTGTGAGCATTATATCTAGTAGTACAGTGCAGCATTTTGGTGACCAACAATATATAGTTGTACAGTACAGTAGGCCATTGCTGTATCTTGCAGCTCCGTGTCACTTCAAGTATCCATATCTGTGCTGCATTGTTGTGAGCAGTATATCTAGTAGTACAGTGCAGAATTTTGGTGACCAACAGTATATAGTTGTACAGTACAGTAGGCCATTGTTGTATCTTTTAGCGCCGTGTCACTTCAAGTATCCATATCTGTGCTGCATTGTTGTGAGCAGTATATATAGTAGTATAGTGCAGCATTTTGGTGACCAACAGTATATTGTTGTACAGTACAGTAGGCCATTGCTGTATTTTGCAGCTCTGTGTCACTGCAATTATCCATATCTGTGATGCATTGTTGTGAGCAGTATATTTAGTAGTACAGGGCAGCATTTTGGTGACCAACAGTATATAGTTGTACAGTACTGTAGGGCATTGTTGTATCTTGCAGCTCCGTGTCACTTCAAGTATCCATATCTGTGCTGCATTGTTGTGAGCAGTATATATAGTAGTACAGTGCAGCATTTTGGTGACCAACAGTATATAGTTTTACAGTACAGTAGGCCATTGCTGTATCTTGCAGCTCCGTGTCACTTCAAGTATCCATATCTGTGCTGCTTTGTTGTGAGAAGTATATC
This sequence comes from Pseudophryne corroboree, assembly GCF_028390025.1. NCBI lineage: Eukaryota > Metazoa > Chordata > Amphibia > Anura > Myobatrachidae > Pseudophryne > Pseudophryne corroboree. The sequence continues at coordinate 242,883,883 of NC_086453.1, read as the reverse complement.
TAGTAGTACAGTGCAGCATTTTGGTGACCAACAGTATATAGTTGTACAGTACAGTAGGCCATTGCTGTATCTTGCAGCTCTGTGTCACTGCAAGTATCCATATATGTGCTGCATTGTTGTGAGCAGTATATATAGTAGTACAATGCAGCATTTTGGTGACCAACAGTATATAGTTGTACAGTACAGTAGGCCATTGCTGTATCTTGCAGCTCTGTGTCACTTCAAGTATCCATATCTGTGCTGGATTGTTGTGAGCAGTATATATAGTAGTACAGTACAGCATTTTGGTGACCAACAGTATATAGTTGTTCAGTACAGTAGGTCATTGCTGTATCTTGCAGCTCCGTGTCACTTCTAGTATCCATATCTGTGCTGCATTGTTGTGACCAGTATATAGTAGCACAGTGCAGCATTGTGATGACCACCAGTATATAGTAGTACAGTACAGTAGGCCATTGCTGTTTCTTGCTGCTCTGTGTCACTTCTAGTATCCATATCTGTGCTGCATTGTTGTGACCAGTATATAGTAGTACAGTGCAGCATTTTGGTGACAAACAGTATATAGTAGTACAGTACAGTATGCCATTGCTGTATCTTGCAGCTCTGTGTCAGACTCAGTTCTATTCTCCGGATCAGTGCTCAATATCTTTGATGCATTGTGGGGACCAGTATACTACAGTACAATAGTCCAGTGCTGTTCTCGCTGCTCAGTGTCAGTTCTCTGTAGTATCATCAGTGATCAGTATAATCAGTTCTCAGTATAATCAGTGCGCTGTTAGACGTGCGCCCGTTTTCTGCCATTCGTGCATTGGAATTTAGACAATTGATGAAGTTATTGTGTACCCGGTACAAAATCCCATCTAGATTCCACTTCACTAGGCAGGTGATAGCGAGATTTTACCAATTAATATCAGTGATTTATATTGATTAATTACAGTGATCTTGCCAAATAATTCCAGTGATTTTGTCATTTTCTTCCAGTGATTTGGACCAATAATACAATTGATTAGAACGAATAATTCCTGTGATATTGAGGTGTTTGTGTCGCTTAGCTTAGCCATCCAGTGACCTTGGTGCACCTCTTTTTCTCTTTTCTTTGCATCATGTGCTGTTTGGGGCCAATTTTTTTAAGTGCCATCCTGTCTGACATTGCAGTTCCACTCCTAGATGAGCCAGGTGTTTGTGCCGGCCACTTGGGTCGCTTAGCTTAGTCATCCAGCGACCTCGGTGCAAATTTTAGGACTAAATATAATATTGTGAGGTGTAAGGTGTTTAGAATAGACTGGAAATGAGTGAAAATTAGGGTTATTGAGGTTAATAATACTATATGATCAAAATTACCCCCTAATTCTATGATTTAAGCTGTTTTTGAGGGGTTTGTGGAAAAAAACACCCGAATCCAAAACACACCCGAATCCGCCAAAAAAATTTGGCCGCGGAACCGAATCCAAAACCAAAACACAAAACCCGAAAAATTTCCAGTGCACATCTCTTGTTACAATGTAGCTTAGTGAAGCTCCATTGTAACCAATGATGGGAACTTTGCGGTTGATTTAAGGGGTCCCCACTCCTCCAGGGTACCCCGGTCTGGGGTGACTAGTTGGGGGGTAATGCCATGGCTGTAGGGACCAGTATAACAGTGTCCCCCGGCTGTGGCAATATCTCTCTGGCTAGTGGAGCCTGGTGCTGGTTTATAAAATACGGGGGACCCCTACACCTTTTGTCCCCCGTATTTTTTGAACCAAGACCGGACGCAGAGCCAGGTGCTGGTAGTTTAAATATGGGGGGACCCTACACTATTTTTCCCCTGTATTTTTACAACCGGGACTGGCTCAAAGAGCCCGAGGCTGGTTATGCTTAGGAGGGGGGACCCCACGCAATTTTTTTTACATTTTTTAACCCTTTAAACCAGGGATGGGAAACATTCGGCCTTCCAGCTGCTGTTGAACTACACATCCTAGCATGCCCTGCAACAGCTTTAGCATGGCCAAATAGCAAAACTGTAGCAAGGCATGCTGGTATGTGTAGTTAAACAACAGCTGGAGTGCCGAAGGTTCCCCATCCCTGCTTTAAACACTTCTCATAATGCACACAATGAAGCCCTGCATGGATCTCACTGATCCGGCCGGGATTCATTGTGTTATGTCCGGCAGTGTTTTACTAATCACTCCCGTAAAACACTGCCCGACAATACGAATCACAGCGACATTGGAAAATATGAAAGAAGACAACTCGGCAGCTTAGTAAATTATATGCAATTTATTCGAAAAGTTGCCAAAAAACACAACCAATACAATTTAAGATGAAACTCCCACCAAATCGACACAAATATGATTATTAGTAAATATACTCCCATGTGGGCCATATGTAACATGTGCAGAGAGAGTTAGATTTGTGTGTGGTGTGTTCAAACAGAAATCTAAAATGAAGTGTAAAAATAAAGCAGCCAGTATTTACCATGCACAGAAACAATATAACCCACCCAATCCTAAAATCTCTCTGCACATGTTACATCTGCCCCCCTATAGTTCACATGATTTTGCCCATTAGTGTGTTTTTTTGGTTTGCTAACAAACCCCCACATATAAGCTTGAACTCTTCTCAGTTTGCTACCTTCAATTGTCTGAGTGTAACGGATAATGGGGGTAATTCCATGTTGATCGCAGCAGGAATTTTGTTAGCAGTTGGGCAAAACCATGTGCACTGCAGGGGAGGCAGATCTAACATGTGCAGAAAGAGTTAGATTTGGGTGGGTTATTTTATTTCTGTGCATGCTTTATTTTTACACTGCAAATTAGATTGCAGATTGAACACACCACACCCAAACCTAACTCTCTCTGCACATGTTAAATCTGCCTCCCCTGCAGTGCACATGGTTTTGCCCAACTGCTTAAAAAATTCCTGCTGCGATCAACTTGGAATTACCCCCAATGGTCTCTAATAGGCCCTACACACTGGGCGATAATACTCAAAGATATGAACGATCTCGTTCATAAATGGTCGAGATACCATTCATATCTTTGAGTGTGGAGGCACCAGCGATGAATGAAGTGCGGCCCCGCACTCGTTCATCGCTGGTGCCCTGTCGCCTGTGCATGTAGGCCAATATGGACGATCTCATCCATATTTGCCTGCACTTCCATAGAGCCAGAAGAAACTTCACTCCACCCGTCACTGTCCCCCCACTGCCGGGTCGCCCGTCGGCCATATCCGCCGTCGGGCAGCTCGGCGGCGGATCGCTCAATGTGTAGAGTCCTTAAGGGCTAGGGATAATCATTCAATAATGCCAGGTAAAATAGTAATTGAAGCCTTTTCCTTTTACTGCAAATAATTGCATTTTCATAACACATTTAATAACTTGTTTACACATGCGGCATATTTCAGTGCTATTAAAATAATTCAATAGACATTATTAACAGTCATCTTCAGTTTCTATGACTAAGTGCAACAAAGTATGTCTGGGTTTCATAATAACCAATTTATAGCTGTTTATATCTTCAAGCACTTTGCAATTAAAGTGAGCTAAAGTTAGCAAAAAAATAAATAAATAAATAAATAAATAAATATTCAGATATTGAGGAACATGTAAAATGCAGGATTTAGGTACTGTATACCTCAGCAACTGTTTCTGTATTTACAGAGGCTACGTAATGCATTTCAACACTGTTTAGGAGTGGTCTGATTGCAGTCAAATCTGACACTAGCACTCTCCCAGCATAACCCTTTCCAGGAGGGACACAATGCTCTGTTCCAGGACTTTCCTTCATTTAAAATTGCCCTCACCTGTGTTGAAACACCTTTGTTTGTCAATTAACCTGTTTAAAGCAGGTGAGGGCAATCCTAAATTAAAAGGAAAGTCCAGGAACAGAGCATCTTGTCCCTCCTGGAAAGGGTCATGTTGGGAGGTATGCACTAGTCCATAGGTTCTCAAACTCGGTCCTCAGGACCCCACACAGTGCATGTTTTGCAGGTAACCCAGCAGGTGCACAGGAGAATTAATTACTCACTGACACATTTTAAAAGATCCGCAGGAGGAACTAATTATCTCACTTGCGATTCTGTGAGGTTACCTGCCAAACATGCACTGTGTGGGGTCCTGAGGACCAAGTTTGAGAACCACTGCACTAGTCAAATTGGATCTGTGCTCATTCCTGGGAGTACAATTGCATATGTTAAAATGGCATGACCCATCAATGATTATAAGCATTATTGTTTACAGTTAGTTGACCCTAATCATAACATAAATCTGGGTTAATCAGAAATGTGGAGATGGTGCCACTTGTCAGGGTACAGGGGCTATAGGATGTCAGCATCGCTACCCTAGTGCATTTGTCTTGCAGGGTGCTGGAACTGCATCCCTATGATTATCTGGACTGCTCAGCTTCTTCCTGGTCCTAGTGCCCCACCCCTCACTGTGATTCCACGATTATCACCCTGCTATGGCCAGTGACATGTGGTGAGGTCAATGGCTGTGGAGGCACTGGCTAATATTAGATTTACACACATAAGTTCATCTGGGCATTATACAAAGGTGCAGCAGTATATACTGCTTGACATTTGGTAAGTTTTGATCAGGGATGTACATACAAGGTAGACACACCCACACATAGACATACACACATACAAGCAGGCAGGCAGACTGATCTCAATGACAACCAGGTTATAGAGTTTCAATCCACATACAACTTTATCGTCGATTCAGTAAAACACCTAAACCAAAATGAAACCTTTAAAAAATTCCTGAAATGCTAGATGAGTGGCACAGTCTAGGACTATTGAGTCCAGCTCGGAGGGAGATAGACGTTTAAGAGAGATGCATACACAGAATTCTTGCGCTACTGTAGAACGGCTGAATCCACCCCTGAAATAAAGAGACTTTTAAACGAGATGCCCATACACAACTTTCATTCTAGAATTGGAGAGTCCAGTAGTCTGATAGAGCTACATTTACATGATCAACATTTTTGTACAGTGAAAATCAGAAATGCTACTTCGATTCTCGGAGTTTGCTCGTCATTTTGTTATGACCCTTTTACAAATTATGCTAATCACCCTGATCTGTCTGATAAACTATAAGAAAATAAAAATAAATTTTTAACGCAGAAGTCATTAAAACAGATGAGTGAACTAAAACAAATCAGAAAGAAAAAATGTATTGTTAAATAAAATTAATAATCAATTGGCAATGATGGGTAGGCACTGCTAGTACAGTAATAAGTAATAAAACAATATACTGTAATTCTGTGGGTGCTTGCTATTGTACTGACTGTGGAATGTGGTGCATGGTGTGTTATCCTAAACTCTCACCTTACCACCAAACTGTAGACTAGTCTTTCTCAGTGTGTCAAACATCAGCAACAGGTGTCACTGCACATGCAACTGTAGTAAAAGGGAATAACATGCAGCAAGTGTAATGATACATAGTTACCATTGATTAATTAAATGGCTACAATTCTATTTCCTTATTATATAAATTAGGATCATTATTTATGGTCACCTATCTTCACCTTCCTATAGTACTTTACACTCCTTGATTTATTATGGCAGTGGAATCACTTGACATGAAAGCTAACACGATTTGTGACATTGTCATTCATTATCACTTCCATGCCTCTGTCATTGCAGCCAAACCAGCATGCTCATATGGCACTAGGTAGCGGCTTCATCTCACCATTCTTGGCTACTCTAGAGGTATTTTTTATAGTGGATACTCGATACCAAGAAATTATTTACTAATATAAGGCTTACCGGTTTACTGCACTGAGAAAATTAACAGTATTTGCACTGTAACATTTACAAGATTATTATTATTATTATTTTTTATTTTTTGTTTATATTATGGATATTTATATCCTAGATCCTGAATAAATACTATGATTATTTCGCTACTACCTCTTTATAGGAACCAATGACATGCAATCTATGGGGAGACTGCACTTACTATGAAGTTTGAACACACACTAAACCATCATTGTTACTTATTTACTCTACGCCAGTAGCATTTATTACAAGAGACTGAAGTATTGTTGGTAAATCTATCTACAATGTTTCTTTTTCCTGTGTTAGCCGACTATACCAGCCCACTATTTGTCTCCTTCTGTTAGGGGACTGTTAAGGCTAACTGTTGCAGGAACTAGTGTCAGTATTTATCATATTGGCCCTGACTGCGTCAGGCATATCTCCCCATGTCGTGTTCATACCACACGCAAACCTAGGTGTGTTTTTTTTGTCATTTTTTTGTTGTTTTCTATTGTTTTGTCATATTTGTATTTATGTGTGTATGTTTTTGTCCCAGTCCTGGTTGGTGGCAACAGCTTTTAATGGTAATTAATAAAAGTTAGATTTTATGCAATATTTTTCAATGAGTGCCCCCAAAAAAACGAGAGTCTTTTCCTCTTCTTTTTTGGTATACTCTAGAGGTATTGTCAGTTGCATTCCTTGTAAGCATTCAGGTTTATATCTTTGACTCACATGTAGCATAGTTTTGTTAGTAACTCCTGGCACTGACTCAGTCTTAACTTGTCTGGCTCTTTGCTGCAAAACCTCTCTTTTTCTTTGATCTGGAGTATCCTTCTTGGCACTCAGTCACACTTATATGTATGTGTACCCTGCTTTACCAGACAATTTCCCTCTGCCCTTTCTTTGGCCCAAGGATAACATTGTTATATTTATTGTCCTCTGAGTGTGGACCTCATTAGGTCATTTCTCTCTCCTCATCATACTGGAATGGAAGTAGTTGTTATTAACTTATGCATGGCATGTCATTGTCTAAGGCAGTGGATCCCAAACATTCCTTTATTCATGGCTCCCAAGAGTATCAGAATTTTTTCATGAAAGCCCAGTGCTATGCTTCACACTCCTCTGGTGGTGGTGGGTGCAGGGTTCATGGTATGATAATATTGTTCTTTACAGGCAGCCTATGGGTCCTAGAAAGCCTGCCCCAGCATGATGGAACCTTGAGCAACTATAAATTTGCACCCTCCCATACTTTACAAAGGGACAGTGCACGTCTTTGGTGCACACCGAAAAAAGGGGTGTGGTCTTACACAGAAGGGACATAGCCACAGTAGCACAATCTTATTCACATAACACCGCACCTAGTAGTGCTTCTTATACACAAAATTCCCCCTGTAGTAGTGCTGCTTATGCTCATAATTCCCCCTGTAGTAGTGCCGATTACACAAAATCCTCCCTGTAGTAGTGCCGCTTACACAAAATGCCCCCTGTATTAGTGCCACTAACACAAAATCCCCCCATAGTAGTGCAGTTTACACAAAATCCACCCATAGTGGTGCCGCTTACACAAAATCCCCCCTGTAGTAGTGCCGCTTACACAAAATCCCCCCTGTAGTAGTACCACTTACAGAAAATCCCCCCATAGTAGTGCAGTTTACACAAAATCCACCCATAGTGGTGCCGCTTACACAAAATCCCCCCTGTAATAGTGCCGCCTACACAAAATCCCCCCATAGTAGTGCAGTTTACACAAAATTCCCCCGTAGTGGTGCCACTTACACAAAATTCCACCTGTGGTAGTGCCGCTTACACAAAATCCCCCCTGTAGTAGTGCCGCTTACACAAAATCCCCCCTGCAGTAGTACCGCTTACACAAAATTCCACCTGTGGTAGTGCCGCTTACACAAAATGCTCCCTGTAATAGTGCCACTTACACAAAATCCCCTCATAGTAGTGCCGCTTACACAAAACCCTGCGTAGTAGTGCTGCTTACTCAAAACACCCTTGTAGTAGTGCCGCTGACACAAAATTCCACCTCTGGTACTGTAGTGCCGCTTACACACATTTTGCCCACCCAGTCACACACACACACACACACACACACACACACACACACACACACACACACACACATACATACACACACACATACATATATATATATATATATACACACACACACACTTTCTCAAGCTCACTCACTTTCTTTACCAAAAGAAGTGTGGCTGGCCGTAGCTGTTCTCCTCATCATGATCAGCCTGGTCCCGTGTAACTCCGCCCCTCTGTTCCATGTAGCTCCACCCCTTTTTCAGGTCTTCAGTTCCTGCACAGTGCACACTGCGTGGCTGTGCTGTCACACAGCCAGGGAGGGGAGAGGACACTTAAAGCTGCTGGCGCTGCTGCCTGTCACAAGGAGACAGGAGCAGCAGGGGGACAGGTGGCGCAGCACAGGGATGCAGGGCAGGGAGAGCACCTCTCCACCCTGGCGCCTAACTGCACTGCATCCCTTTGCTGAGTGGATAGCGCCGGGCCTGATTAAGAGCTTACTGGCACATGTAGTCTGCCTGTAATGAAAATATTAAAATAAATACAAGACACAATGTTTTAAAATAAGTTGATTATACAAGGTCTTCACCTGGAGGTGGCAGCTGTTAAGCTCTTTTGCATGGCTGCCGCCTCTCCAGGGCTTGCGGCTTCTTCTGCTTTCGCCTGGGGTGACCATGGTGGGGCAATGATGCGGCGAGCCATGATTGACTCACGGTGGCTTTCTTAGATTTACAAATTACGTTAAGGTCCCATTTTTTTACATTTGGAACTATTCCACTGCTGAACTCTTCAAAATGACAGGCAGGGACTGGATCATCTTGGATCCAGGCCTGCCACTATGCCAGCTCTCCCGCTGGGTCCCATTGCTGCTAACTATTGCACCTCTGCAGGGTCCCTTCCGCATCCCTGCCACATAAGCCCGCTACCCACTCAGTGATGACAGCAGATCCATCAATGGACAGCTGTATCCACTGATGGATCTGCTGTCCAATCACATCTGCCTCACTGTCAGGCATGTGCTTTCATGTGGACTGAAAGCACATTCCTGTCAATGAGGCACTTCTATAGGTGCAGCTTTTACAGCTATTTTCAGTGGGATTTTACTGCCTGCGGCTAGGCCCCGCCCCCCACTTCTACCCATGTTCCTATTGTCAACGGGTGGCACCACTATCCGTGTCACCCAAACTAAGTTGGGGGAGATTTATTAAAAATCTAATTACGTCGTTTTTCTATTTCCCACCTGAAGAATACCTATGTTAAGTTTCAGCTTCCTAACGTATTGGGAAGTAAGAGAATTAGTGATGATTCAGTCAGTGAGTGAGTAAGTGAGGGCTTTCGCATTTATGTATAGAAATGTTAAATAGAGTACTATATTAATGTTCTTTCTTCCTCAGTTGTTTATTTACAAATATTTTCTTTTATCCCCACAGAGCTTACATATGCTTTTCAGTCTGTAAACACATACCCCCCCCCTTCTCAAATATGCTTTAGCTGAAAATGCAAAGAGTAGAAATGTTACTTCAACAGTTCAGTTTTGACTCACCAAGTTTTGATCTGAAAATGATGCAAAATGTCACAAAGAATCATCTTTCATGGACATTTTGGACAGATTTATGAAGTATGATGTTTTGCCTTATTTCTAGAACCGAACATTGACGTGACCCCCAGTTTGAAGTCTTCCAATATGTCAACTGGGTGAGTGATATAAAATTGCTACAGCCATTTGAGGGCAGACAGGGGCAGCAATGTGGACTGTTTTACAAAAAGGGGGCATTTTGTAGGAATGACGCAGACAGGGTCCCGGCAGTGTAAAACATCAGCCATTCTGAGTAACCTAAGGTTTAAACAAAAGGAAAAAAGGGTAGTAACAAGGTGCAATGGTCAATTCAAATTAAAATGCAAGTTTTAACAATGATATTGAATTTAAAACAAAAATACAGCACCACAAAAAACACAAGATCCATAAATGAACCCATGAGTAACTACTGTATAGACACAATATGTATCTGGGTATTTGACTGGGGCGGTAGGTACACCTGTGAAACTGTAATGCAGCAGTCCAAAGGTGAGCTCAGGGAGATAGAAACCTCCTGTGGAGCAGAAGAGCATAACATATATATGTCATCATCTCAGTAGGTGTGGATCATTGTGTCATCAGTAACTAGGTCGACAGTCATTAGGTCGACCACTGTTTGTCGACAGTGACTAGGTCGACTCCTGAAATAGGTTGACACGGCCAAATGTCGACATGTTTAAAAAAAAATAATTTGGTGTCGTTTTCTTTGTAAAGTGACCGGGAACCCCAATTAGTGCACCATGGCCCTCATTCCAAGTTGATCGCTAGCTACTTTCGTTCGCAACGCAGTGTTCAGGTCAAAAAAATGGCAATTCTGCGCATGCGTATGGGGCGCACTGCGCACGTGCGCTGTACTTTCACAAAAGCCGATGTAGTTTTACACAAGCTCTAGCGACGCTTTTCAGTCGCACTGCTGATCGTTGAGTGATTGACAGGAAGTGGGTATTTTTGGGTGGTATCTGACCGTTTTCGGTGAGTGTGTGTAAAAACGCAGGCGTGCCAGATAAAAACGCAGGAGTGGCTGGGGAAACGGGGGAGTGGCTGGCTGAACGCAGGGTGTGTTTGTGACGTCAAAACAGGAACTAAATAGTCTGAAGTGATCGCAAGCTAGGAGTAGGTCTGCAGCTACCCTGAAACTGCACATTTTTTTGTTGTAGCCGTGCTGCTATCCTTTTGCTCGCACTTCTGCTAAGCTAAGATACACTCCCAGAGGGTGGCGGCTTAGCATTTTCACGGCTGCTAAAAGCAGCTAGTGAGCGAACAACTCGGAATGAGGGCCCATGTCACATCGCATGGCTCGCTTCGATCACCATGGTTTGGGCAAGGTTACTCGCTTCACTACCGCTGTGCTCGGCACAAGTTCCTATTCACAATCGTAGTCCACGTGGATCATAATGTATGAAAAAGTTCAAAAAATTATTTATTTTTTTAAAACCTCATGTCAACCTTTTCATGTGTCGACCTTTGCCAGGGCGACCCAGTGATCATGTCGACCTAATGACATGTCGGTATAATGCATGTCGACCATTAGTGGTCGACCTAATGAGTGTCAACATAAGTGTCAGTTTCAGTTGCAACTGTTTACCATACAACTTAGAATCAGGCACAATGGTGGTCATTCCGAGTTGTTCGCTTGTTTCCGTTTTTCGCAACGGAGCGATTAGGTAGAAAATGCACATGCACATGGTACGCAGCACGCATGCGCTTAGTTATTTAACACAAAACGTAGTCGATTTACACAGGCTCGAGCAACGTTTTTTCAATGCTCGAGTGTTCGTAGTGTGATTGACAGGAAGTGGGTGTTTCTGGGCGGCAACATGGCGTTTTCAGGGAGTGTGCTAAAAAATGCAGGCGTGCCAGGTAAAAATGCAGGAGTGGCTGGAGAAACGGGGGAGTGGCTGGCCGAACGCAAGGTGTGTTTGTGATGTCAAACCAGGAACTAAACGGACCGAGCTGATCGCAATCTAGGAGTAGGTCTGGAGCTACTCAGAAACTGCAAGGAATTATTTTGTAGCAATTCTGCTAATCTTTCGGCCCTCATTCCGAGTTGTTCGCTCACAAGGCGATTTTAGCAGTATTGCACACGCTAAGCCGCCGCCTACTGGGAGTGAATCTTAGCATCTTAAAATTGCGAACGATGTATTCGCAATATTGCGATTACACATCTCATAGCAGTTTCAGAGTAGCTTCAGACTTACTCGGCATCTGCGATCAGTTCAGTGCTTATCGTTCCTGGTTTGACGTCACAAACACACCCAGCGTTCGCCCAGACACTCCTCTGTTTCTCCAGCCACTCCCGCGTTTTTTCCGGAAACGGTAGGGTTTTTTCCCACACGCCCATAAAACGGCCAGTTTCCGCCCAGTAACACCCATTTCCTGTCAATCACACTACGATCGCCTGAGCGAAGAAAAAGCCGTGAGTAAAAATCCAAACTTCATAGCAAATTTACTTGGCGCAGTCGCAGTGCGGACATTGCGCATGCGCACTAAGCGGAAAAACGCTGCGATGCGAAGAAATTTTCAGAGCGAACGACTCGGAATGACCTCCTTCATTCGCTATTCTGCTAAGCTAAGATACACTCCCAGAGGGCGGCGGCATAGCGTTTGCAATGCTGCTAAAAGCAGCTAGCGAGCGAACAACTCGGAATGACCACCAATATGCAGTAATAGTGGATTGATCCACATATCATTTTGCAGTGTACGCTAGTCTGGTAAATGTTAATAAGCCCAGAAACTTGGAGTAATACAACATCAAGTAAGCGCATCCAGTAGTATTTTTCAATCATTGGAGGTTAAGTCTTGCCTTACACTTTTTATCTATATGGAAGATTAGTGGCCTGAGGGTGGTATTCAATTACGTCCGTTTCCTCGCCTAGGTGAAAAAAACAGCACTTTTTTCTATTTTTTAGGGTGAATGAGGATTCTCCTTATTCAATAGCAGGGACTTTTGTTGTTGCCTAAACAAAATATTTAGCAGGAGTGAAAAATGTGTGGAGCGGTGAATCCACGTGTTTTCGCACCTGCGCTGGCAAAAATGCAGGTCATTTTCAATGCTTTTGAAGAATTTTTCACCAATGCCTTTTCGCTAAAAAAACAGAAGGCAAAAGACATTGGCGAAAATGACTAAAAAACAGGTGAAAATGGCCCGCAATTAAATAAGCAGTGGGGTGAATTTGATAGCTCCGAAATTGTCAGAGCTAATTGAATACCCCCCTAAGCCTGCCAACTTTGCTTCACCCACCGCCCAGAATGGTCGCCGATAGTATAACACTACCCCTTCACCCGAGGCTGCAGCCTCATGGAAGAAATGCAGCGGGGGAAGGGAGGGCTACCTGGATGTCTCTGAGTGCTGCAAATCAAGGGTATTTAGGGGGGGGGGGGCTAATGCCAGGAAGTGAGCACCCCCAATCAGAGACCTCTGCTGGAGTCAGGTAGTGCTCACTCCCCCTCCTTCTCTCTCTTCTCCCTTCCTGACTCTCTCTCTCTTGCTCCTCTCTCCTTTACACTGTTTCTCTCTCCCTGTTGACACACTCCCTCTCTTTCCTCTCTCGCTGACACTGTCTCCCCTTCTCTCTCTCTCTCTCTCTCTCTCTCTCCCTGACACTGTCTCTCTCCCTGACACTTTCTCTCTCTCCCTCTCTGAGACTGTCTCTATCTCTCCCTGACAGTCTGTCTCACTATCTCTCTCTCCCTAACACTTTAACTCTCTACCTCTCTCTGATACTGTCTCTCTCTCCCCATGACACTGTCTCTCTGACATACTCCCCCTCTTTCTCCCTGACACTGTCTCTCTCTATCTCTCTCTCCCTGATACACCTCTCTCTGCCTGACACTATCCCTCTCTCTCCCCCTGACACTGTCTCTCTCTCCTTCCCTTTCTCTCTCTGACACCCTCTCTCTCTCTGACACTCTCCCTGTCCCTGACATTGTCTTCCTCTCTCCGTTATACTCTCATTCTCTCTCTCACTGATTCTCTCTCTCTTCCTGACACACTCCCTCTCTTTCCTCTCTCCCTGACACTGTCTCCCCTTCTCTCTCTATATATATATATCCCTTACACTGTCTCCCTCACACTTTTTCTCTCCCTCTCTCTGAGACTGTCTCTATCTCTCCCGACAGTCTGTCTCACTATCTCTCTCTCCCTAACACTGTCTCTCTCTACCTCTCTCTGATACTGTCTCTCTCCCCCTGACACTGTCTCTCTCTCCCTCTCTCCCTGACACTGTTTCTCTGATATACTCTCCCTCTCTCCCTGACACTGTCTCTCTCTCTTCCTGATACACTCTCCCTCTCCCTGACACTATCCCTCTCTCTCCCCCTGACACTGTCTCTCTCTCCTTCCCTTTCTCTCTCTGACACCCTCTCTCTCTGACACTCTCCCTTTCCCTGACATTGTCTCACTCTTTCTCTCTCTCTCCCTCTCTCCCCCCTGACACTCTCTCTCTTCCTCTCTCCGTGATACTGTCATTCTCTCTCTCACTAATTTTCTCTCTCTCCCTGACACACTCTCTCTCTCTTTCCTTTCTTTCTATCTCTCCCTCTTTCTCTCCCTGCAGGGTGGGATGATGCTATTTACAGTGATATATGTCACCATAACTTCAGAATTTGCAAAATGTGTTGCCACACCCGACACACTTGTCATTTGGCTAAAAAAATATCAGCAAGTGTACAAAGAGTTGGGAGTCCCTCACCTTAAGACCCTGCAATTGATCATGTAACCTTATCTTAATGGATTTACAATCTATTCTGATTTGACACTGGCACTGTTTGCTATGAAAGGCTTATTTACCCATTCATTTTATATATGTATATATATATATATATATATATACATACACATACAGGTGTAGTCCTACTGGTTCCACTCTTTTTTTACACTGTTTCTGTTTACACTGTTTTCTTTTACACATGTCATTGTTTAACTGTGTATATGTACGCACTTATGAGGCAAGTATAATAATATTGTCAATATCACCTACATATTTAACCATGTTAGCAAACCAATGACATAGCATCTATACCATATTACTGTTTATATGTGTATGATGCCGTTTTTATGCACAAACTGATATCCACTATGGTATTTGTATGAGAGATTCAGTTATCATCAATACATTAAAGACCAGTGAATAGCGGTATATCTATAATTATATCTGTATAGAATTATATGTATGAATTTATTGATTTTCTGACAAATATTGGCCCTCATTCCGAGTTGATCGGTCGCAAGGCGAATTTAGCAGAGTTACACACGCTAAGCCGCCGCCTACTGGGAGTGAATCTTAGCTTCTTAAAATTGCGACCGATGTATTCGCAATATTGCGATTACTAACTACTTAGCAGTTTCAGAGTAGCTCCAGACTTACTCTGCCTGTGCGATCAGTTCAGTGCTTGTCGTTCCTGGTTGACGTCACAAACACACCCAGCGTTCGCCCAGGCACTCCCACCGTTTCTCCGGCCACTCCTGCGTTTTTTCCGGAAACGGTAGCGTTTTCAGCCACACGCCCCTGAAACGCCGTGTTTCCGCCCAGTAACACCCATTTCCTGTCAATCACATTACGATCGCCGGAGCGAAGAAAAAGCCGTGAGTAAAAATACTTTCTTCATAGTAAAGTTACTTGGCGCAGTCGCAGTGCGAACTTTGCGCATGCGTACTAAGCGGATTTTCACTGCGATGCGATGAAAAAGAACGAGCGAACAACTCGGAATGAGGGCCATTATTTTGAAAACAAGGGCCAGTATTTACTAAAAATCCGAGTTTGGCCGATTTGTGTTTTTTTTTCTAAGTCCCAATCTGGGAATTTACTAAGCACAAATCTCGGCAGTGTTTGGACTATTCGTAATGGTTTGAATGACAACAGAAATACGTTCAGAACGTTCAGAACGTTCAGACGTTCAGAAATACGAAAGAATAGACCATCGGTCAAACGCGGCTGTTATTTCATAGAATACGGGAATTCACTATTCATTCGTATTTGGGTGTTAGTCTCTGAGGGCTCAAGTGCGGGTCTATTTTTTTCCGAATTGTTAAAAAAAGCAGCAAAAAAATAGACCTGCTTTTTCCAGTCGAGTTTGGATAACCATGCACGGATCACTGACATCTGTGCATGGTTATCAATGGGAAAGGGTGTGTTTAGTGTAAAAACAGAATAAAAAATTGTGTGGGGTCCCCCCTCCTAAGCATAACCAGCCTCGGGCTCTTTGAGCCGGTCCTGGTTGACAAAATATGGGGGGAAAAATGACAGCGGGTCCCCCATATTTCATCAACCAGCTCCACTAGCTGGACAGATACTGCCACAGCCGGGGGTCACTTTTATACAGCGCCCTGCGGCCGTGGCATTAAATACCCAACTAGTCACCCCTGGACGGGGTACCCTGGAGGAGTGGGGACCCCTTCAATCAAGGGGTCCCCCCAGCCACCCAAGGGCCAGGGGTGAAGCCTGAGGCTGTCCCCCCCATCCAAGGGCTGCGGATGGGGGGCTGATAGCCTTGTTGAGAATGTAAGAATATTGTTTTTTGCAGAAGAACTACGAGTCCCCGCAAGCCGGTACTTAGAGAACCACAAGTACCAGCATGCGGGGGGGAAACGGGCCCGCTGGTATCTGTAGTTCTACTGCAAAAAAATACCCCCAAAAAAACAGGACACAGACACTGTGAAAGTACAACTTTATTACATTCATTCCGACACACACATACTTACCTATGTTGACACGCCGACTCTGGCCACGTCTTCATCTGCCGATGTCTCGAAGTCGAATCCGGGGTACCTGAAAATAAAATTATACTCACCTAAAGCCAGTGTGTCCTGTTCTTTTTTTTTGTAATCCACATACTTGGCAAAAAAAAATAACGGAAACCCGACCACTCACTGAAAGGGGTCCCATGTTTACACATGGGACCCCTTTCCCCAACTGCCAGGACCCCCCCCCCCTGACTACTGTCAAAGAGGGTCCCTTCTGCCAATCAGGGAGCGCCACATCGTGGCACCCTCCTGATTGGCTGTGTGCTCCTGTAGTGTCTGTCAGGCAGCACACGGCAGAGATACAATGTAGCGCCTATGCGCTACATTGTATCCAATGGTGGGAACTTTGCGGTCAGCGGTGAGGTTACTTTCGGTTAACCGCTGACCGCAAAGTTCCCACCATTGGATACAATGTAGCGCATAGGCGCTACATTGTATCTCTGCCGTGAGCTGCCTGACAGACACTACAGGAGCACACAGCCAATCAGGAGGGTGCTTATCTCCAAAATGTTGGTTGTTTCCACTGACGTGAAATGAAATCTGAAAAGAGAGGTGAGAATAGCACCCTCTGGTTAGTATGTTAGAATTTTGAGACAAGAATTCCCATCACCTTGTGTGTCACACCCTATAAATTAAAGGTGTACCATATATGGTGTTATGGAACCACTTGTCAAATGCAGTTATTGCTCAAATCCTAAAGGCAATACACCTGCACGGCATCCACTGTCCTGTTGCACTTTATAATACACTCTCGGTCATTGTCATCAATCATATGGATATAATACATTCGTGTATTAGAGTTTTAAGACAATTGTGTTTGTAAAAATTGGGAGAGATTGTGGGTGAAAAAGTGTGGTTTAGAGTTAAACAAAGGTAGCAGAATAAGATAAGCTCAAATGACATTAAGTTTGAAGAATAATAACTTGTTGTAGTAGAAATCTGCCTTGAACCATCAATATAAATAATACACAGACATTGCAAAATATAAATTCAGTAAAAATCTAAAATAAATTAAATACAAAGTGGATTCATGTTTTTAGGATCTAAGAACAGCGCAGCATACAGCAGCATGCAGTGTGCCCCATATATACAGTCACCTTATACAGCACAGCCATTTGTGGTCTGGCGTCTCAGCACAGCCAATACAGCAGAGTATAGCGCAACATTCGTCAGCATATATAGCACAGCCATTTGTGAGTACTTGTTTTTCAGTACAGCCACTACAGCAGAGTATAGTGCAGCATTCGTCAGTGTGCATTAGTGTGAAATGGCGCCAAGTCCTGCTCGCAGTGACTTATATAAAATCCAAGTCCCGGAGTATGCAGGAAGATGATGTTCAGCCTCGACATGGGATCTGAGTCTGGCAGGGGTACTCGTATCCCCAATATATTGCTGCATTTATTTCTACAACACTTTTAATAGTTCTATTACAATTTTGTCAAGGCTGTTTTTAATCAGAGAATTTGAACAAAACGTAAAAACATCTGCATTTGACAAATCACAGTTTAGTCCCTAAGGCCTATAAGTACTGTGACTAAGCTTAATGATAAAACCTTTTTTCTTTTACTTAGAAATGGTACATAAAAAAGCAAATGAGCATCAGCTACAGAAAGTCATGATCATTTTTCAAAGCTAGTTTCAGCTGTCTTGTTGACAGAGAGGCTTAATTGTGTATTCCTATCAGTTGGTCACATTTTTATTAAGAAGTTTATATACTCTCATTCTGGGAGAAATCTAGTTACGCACTACAGTAATCATGATCATTTTATTACTCATAAGTATATTTCTCGTGTAAAATAGCAACTTGAATCCCTGGCAACCTTATATTGCTGATAGATAGATAGATTAGCATTTGTTCCAATGGTACATCAAGGCATCTATCCCGGCATAGATGAAATCAGTGTCATGCGCCATAAACCAGACAGGGGGACTTGCTGAATTTCAATGCCGATAGCAAATCCCCTTCCACCAAGGTACTTCTTCAATTGCCCAAAGAGAAGGAATCACTTGATGTCAGGTCAGGGCTGTAGGGAGGATGGTCCAGTACCTCCCAATGGTAGCACCTTGAATGTTTGTCCTGCTGTTATCAAAAACAGGGTACCAAACCTGTTTCTGTGACGTGATGTTATCACTAGAGATGAGTGGGTTCGGTTCTCAGAGAACCGAACCCCTCCGAACATCACGCTCTGAGTCCGGATCTGAGTCCGGCTCGGGACTTCCCGCCAGACTCGGAAACCAGAACGAGGCAATACATTATCATCCCGCTGTCGGATTCTTGCGAGTTTTGGATTCCATATAAACAGCTACGAGTAGCCACCATTTTCACTCTGGACATGGAGAGTGAGGGAGAAAGACCTCTGTCTCCCTATGGGTAATGGCGTTGGGTGGGGTTAGTGTGTGCTCTGTAGGGGTGCTGCTGCAGTCACTGTTGTGTACCTGTGCTGTGTTAGGGGTGCTGTCCTGGCTGTCACTGGTGTTTCATGTGCTGTTATGGGTGCTGCAGCTGTACATGGGTGTAGCTGTCCTCCTGTATGCTGTAAAATATAGGGGTGCTGCTGTTAAAATACAGTAACCTTACACTGGACCTGTATGCTGTAAAATTTCAGGGGTGCAGTTGTTAAAAATTAAAAGCACAATGCTCCTGTATGCTGTAAAATAAGGGGGTGCTTCTGTTAAAGTAACATTACATTGGCCCTGTATGCTGTAAAAATTCAGGGGTGCAGTTGTTAAAAATTAAAAGTACACTGGTCCAGTATGCTGTAAAAATATCGGGGTGCTGCTGTTAAAATAACATTACACTGGCCCTATATACTGCAAAAATTCAGGGGTACAGTTGTTAAAAATCAAAAGCACACTGCTCCTGTATGCTGTAATTATATAGGGGCGATGCTGTTAAAATAACATTACACTTGCCCCTGTATGCTGTAAAAATTCAAGGATGCAGTTGTTAAAATAAGAGTACACTGGTCCTGTATGCTGTAAGAATACAGGGGTGCTGTGAAAATAAAGGTGCATTGTTTTGTGTGCTCTAATAATAAAGGTGTGCTGTCCTGTGAAATGGAGATCAACAATTTGGAGAAAAAAATAGTGGAAGATCAGGAACCAGTTTCAGTTCCTAGTACTAGTGCTGAAGCAGCTGCTTCCACCAGTCATGACATTGACAATGCAATTCCATCAACGTCGTATGCTAGGACTGATGCACAATGTCATAGAGGCATGTAAAATCCAAGAAGCAAAAATTAATAATCAGAAAAAAAAGAAATTATCTGATGAGAAGCATAAAATTGGCAATATGCATTCACGACATGAAGTGGAAAGGAAAGGCTGAGGTCCTGGCCTATAGTCATGACTGGTGGCTCAGCTTCTCATGAGGATGAAAGCCCTCCTACTTCTCCCCCCCCCAAAAAAAAACTTATTACAGCACAGGATAAAACAACTGTGCGTTCAGAGATATCACAAATCCCCAAGGAGAGTCCAAGTGCGTCAGCAGTTGCAATGTCTAGGCCTGACCTTCCCAAGACTGCATGGGAACAGTAGACTCCTACCACCATTTTCACACCCCCTGCAAGTACTGGGAAGAGCACTGCCAGTCCAGTTGCTGATATTGAGATTGAGGATGTCACTGTAGACATACACCAGGATGAGGAGGATATTGAGTTAGCTTGCGCTGAGGAGGAAGTTGACTACAAGGATTCTGATGGTGATGTGGTTTGTTTGAATAAGGCACCAGTGGAGACAGTTGTTGTCCATGGGATGAGAAAGCCCATTGTTATGCCTGGGAAAAATACCAAAAAAGCCACCTCTTTGTTGTGGAATTATTTCTCCACAAATCCACACAACAGGTGTCAAGCCATGTATTGCCTTTGTCAATCCGTAATAAGTAGGGGTAAGGACATTAACCATCTAGGAACATCCTCCCTTATACGTTACCTGCAGCGCATTCATCAGAAGTCATTGTCAAGTTCAGAAACTTTGGGTATGAGCATAAGCAGTCCACTGACAACTAAATCCCTTCTTCCTGTTGTACCCAAGCTCCTGCAAGCCACACCACCAACTCCCTCAACGTCAATTTCCTCCTCAGTCAGGAACGTAAGTATTTCTGCAGGCCATGTCACTGGCATGATAGATGAGTCCTCTCCTAACCGGGATTCCTCCGGAGGATCCTTGAGTGGTACACCTGCTGCTGCCACTGCTGTTGTTGCTGCTGGGAGTCGATCGTCATACCAGAGGGGAAGCCGGAAAACCACTTCTTCAACTTCAACTAAGCAATTGACTGACCAACAGTCCTTTGCGAGGAAGATTAGATATGACAGCAGTCACCCTGTTGCAAAGTGGATTACTGAGGCCATAACAACTATGCTGGTGTTAGACGTGCATATGGTATCCGCCATTAGTGCAGTAGGATCTAGACAGTTGATGGATATACTGTGTCCCCGGTACCAAATCCCATCTAGATTCCACTTCACTAGGCAAGCAATTCCCAGACTGTACAGGGACATTAAGAAAAATGTCCTCAGTGTCCTGAAAAATGCAGTTCTACCCAGTGTCCACTTAACCATGGACATGTGAACAAGTGGAGCTGGGCAAACTAAGGACTACAGCCCACTGGGTAGATGTATTGCCTCCCACAGCAACAACTGCAGCACCACCACTAGCATCATCTCACAAACCCCAACTCGTTCTTAGGCAGGCTAAGCTGTGTATCACCGGTTTCTGTAAGAGGCACACTGCTGACAACCTCTTACAGAAACTGAGGGACATCATCGCACGATGGCTTACCCCTCTTAGACTCTCCTGGGGATTTGAGATATCGGATAACGCCATCAATATTGTGCGTGCATTACATCTGGGCAAATTCTAGCCCGTCCCATGTTTTGCACATACAATTAATTTGGTTGCGCTGGATTTTTTAAAATTGACAGGGGCATACAGGAGATGCTGTCGGTGGCCCGAAAAATTGCAACTTTCGACAATCAGCCACTGCGTGCCGAAGACTGGTGCACCAGCAAACACTGCTGAACCTATCCTGCCATCACCTGAAGCAAGAGTTGGTAACGAGGTGGAATTCAACACTCTATATGCTACAGAGGATTGAGGAGCAGCAAAAGACCATTCAAGCCTATACATCCACCTACGATATAGGCAAAGGAGGGTGAAAGCCCCTGACTCAAGCACAGTGGAGAATGATTTCTATTTTGTGCAAGGTTCTCCAACCCTTCAAACTTGCCACATATGAAATCAGTTCAGACACTGCCAGCATGTGTCAGGTCAATCCCCTCATCAGGCTTTTGCAGAAGCAGCTACAGAAATTGAAGGAGAAGCTAAGACTGACAGATTCCACTAAGTATGTTGGACTTGTGGATGGAACCCTTCACTTGTTTTGCCAGGATTCAAGGGTGGTCAATCTGTTGAAATCAGAGCACTACATTTTGGCCACAGTGCTTGATCTGAGGTTCAAAGCCTACGTTGTATCTCTCTATCTGGCAGACAAGAGTCTGCAGAGGCTCAAAGACCTGCGGGTGAGAAAATTGTCAACTCAAGCGGAACGTGACCCATCAACAGCTCCTCCTTCATTTTCTCCTGCAACTGGGGCTGCAAGGAAAATTATTACATTTCCTAGCCCACCCGCTGGTGGTGATGCAGGGCAGTCACGAGCAAGTGTTGATATCTGGTCCAGACTGAAGGAGCTGCCAGCAATTACTGACATGTCTACTGTCATTGCATATGATGCTGTCACCATTGAAAGAATGGTGGAGGATTATATGGGTGACAGCAACCAAGTAGGCATGTCAGACAGTCCGTATGTATACTGGCAGGAAAAAGAGGAAATTTGGAAGCCCTTACACAAACTGGCTTTATTTTACCTAAATTGCCCCCCTCCAGTGTGTACTCCAAAAGAGTGTTTAGTGCAGCCAGTAACCTTGTCAGCGATCGTAATGTTTATCAAAATGAATTATAAATTCCTGCAGGAAGACATTTACAAGCTATTTCCGCCAGAATGTACACAGGGACCTGTGATGGTGGATTCCAATCGGGACGATTTAATACTCTGTGAAGATTAGGATATACACACTGAAAGTGTGAAGAATCGGAGGATGAGGATGATGACGACATCTTGGCTCTGTAGAGTCAGTTTGTGCAAGGAGAGATTAATTGCTTCTTTTTTGGTGGGGGGATTAATTGCTTCTTTTTTTGTGGGGCCCAAACAAACCAATAATTTCAGCCACAGTCGTGTGGCTGACCCTGACACTGAAATGATTGGTTTGTTAAAGTATGCATGTCCTATTTATACAACATAAGGGTGGGTGAGAGGGCCCAAGGACAATTCCATCTTGCACTTCTTTTTTTTCTTTGCAATATGTGCTCTTTGGGGCCTAGTATTTAAAACTGCCATCCTGTCTGCTACTGCAGTGCCACTCCTAGATGGGCCACGTGTTTGTGCCGCCCACTTGTGTCACTTAACTTAGTCATCCAGCGACCTTGGTGCACCTCTTTTTTTCTTTGCATTATGTGCTCTTTGGGGCCTAGTTTTTAAAACTGCCACCCTGTCTGCCACTGCAGTGCCACTCCTAGATAGGCCAGCTGTTTGTTCCACCCACTTGTATCGCTTAGCTTAGTCATCCAGCTACAGTACAACGGTGCAACCTTTTGGCCTAAAAACAATATTGTGAGGTATTCAGAAAAGACTGGAAGTTAGTGGAAATTAATGTTATTGAGGTTGATAATACCGTAAGATCAAAATTACCCCCAAATTCTGTGATTTTAGCTGTTTTTATGTTTTTTTTCAAAATCATCCAGATCCAAAACCAAAACTAAAACCCGAAAGGGTGGTTTTGGCAAAACCAATCCAGGTCCAAAACACGAGTAGAGATCCAGATCCAAAACCAAAACACAAAACCCGAAAAGTATCTGCCGTCTCATACATACACCTCGTCAAGTTGGTGATGAATTTCAACTTCAGCTGCAGATGAATTTCAGATGTGCCCTTTAGATTCAGAAATAATTTCATACTACACACCTGAATGTTTGACCATGTTTCTGCCAAACCCACCATCTTGCAACTGATGTTGGAACAGTATCATGGCTATGAGTCACAGTCTAATAGCTGTGAGGGAAGGCACAGTGGCGCACCCAGGGGGGGTTTCCGAGCACCCAGCTGCATAAGTATTATTAATGGCTGTCTAGCGTCCTCTGCAGCCTGCTGTCTTCCTGGTGGCACTTGTAAGTGCTTAATAAAAGTTTACTTTATTTTAATTATAGTACATATATATCCATGTGCATACATATATACACATGTATATATATACATACATACATATAAACACACACACACATATGATATATATACATGTGTATATATATGTGTACTGTATGTATATATATATATATATATATATATATATGCATGTTTAATATGCTATGTATATGTGTATGTGTGTGTGTATGTGTATATATATATATATATATACACACACACGGTATATATATATGGGGTGGTCTTCAGTATGCCGACTGATGGGATCCCGGCACACAGTATACCGGCGCCGGGATCCTGACAGCCGGCATACCGACAATTGTTCTCCCTCGTGGGGGTCCACGACCCCCCTGGAGGGAGAATAAAATCCGCCACCGTGCCCGTAGCGTGGCGAGCGCAGCGAGGCCGCAGGGGGCTCATTTGCACTCGCCACACTGTCGGTAAGCCGGCGGTCGGGCTCCCGGCGCCGGTATGCTGGTCGCCGGTAGCCTGTCCGCCGGCATACCATAGTGAACCCTATATATGTGTAGATATGTATATATATATATATATATTATATATATATATATATATATACACAAACACACACACACAGACACACTAGTTTTACGGACCCAGCATATACTGGGTCACCTCAGTCCCCACCCCCGTGATTGGCTCCACCCAGTTCTGGAAACCCCCCCATGCAAATCCTGCGTTTGCCAGTGAGGCAGTCTACCTGCTCTAGCAGTAAATTAGAATGAAATAGAGAACATTACACACGTGAAACATCTTGTTACCTTGCTTACTCAACCACCCTCGTAAGGAAAATATGCAAATGGTATATTACCACAAACATTACTATGATTGTGACATAAAACTGTAAACTAGGTTTACCATACTATCCCTTTATACATGGACAATCATGAATTACACAGATTCTGTGGCTGGCTGACTTCAAACCTACATTTCACCTCATTTTAAGCAACTGAAAAATCTATGTTATTCATTAGTGTCCTGGTTTAAAGGGATATAAAGATGCATTAAATAGTTGAATCACAGGATTACATCCAAACAAATAGCTTATTCAGAGGAAGACAAGCAACCAAACAATAAAGAGCAGTTTAACGTCCATTAATAAGGGAATGGAATCTTCCTAATTCTATTTTGCCAACAGGGGTGGTTAAAGTGAGGAGGGGGCCCACGTGAAGGCTCCGTGTGGGCTGCCTCCTCTCTGGTAGCAGCGCTGTAGACTCCAGCAGCTGTCTTTCTGAGCATAAGCAGGGTTCTGGGAACATTGTGCCTGTGCCTTGTTCCTGGGTACACTTCTAACGTAAATGTTCAGATCACCGGGAAAATGTCCGTTACGCCATTTCCCTAGCGATTTTTGTCTACAGCACAGGTGGACACTGTCAGACTCTGGAGGGATAAGTATAATTATATGGGTGCAGGGTGTGCGGTGTCGGCCACCCTAGATCCAGGGGCCCGTGTGCACTGCATACCCCACACCCATTATAGATATGCAAATTACTGTCAAATAGAAAGCTTCCTAGATCTATATACTCACATTTTTTTTCAACACTCCCTTATGTTCTGTTATGCTGGTAAGATTCTCAGTCATTTCTTGTGTCGATATACTCTGTCTGCCAATACCATGTTATGTGGGAGAGAATTCCACTATTTCTTAAACGTCACACGGTCAGATGCATCCGCACATCACTCACACTCACTTATCTAAATAAATAATGACACTGACAACTGAAATATGTCATAAAAGGGGTTGGTTTTTTATTAATTGAGAGGAAGGCCTATTAAAATTAAATTCTGATAAAAAGAAATCCCTCTCTTACTAAGGTGGCAGGGAGAACAATGATTAAAACTTGCACGAAGATAAATAACACAATGCAAATATCACATATAACAGAAAACGTACAAAACACATATAAATCAAATAATAAACATGCCCAGATGTTCAAGGATCGGCCTCCTGCCACCATCCCTGAACATCCAAACTCCAATGCAACCACGGGCCATCTGTCCCTACGTGGCCAGGGGACCACAACACAACACGTAAGGACAGAGCTAACACTCAGCCCCTATGGGAATAAAAATTGGGCCACCAGCCCCAAGAACTACATATGAGAATAGTCAACAATAGCATATGGGCCCACCTGGACCGGTGATGCTATAACTAAAAAAACTGATCAAATATAACAAACGTCTAATACAAAACCATAAGAAAATAAGCCTAATAAATCAAAGGTTAACTAACCGTTCTGAACCAGCCAACTGCCAGGTTCCTCCAAACCTGCCACTGCCACCACCATCACCTAAAACAAGGTTAACAGGACCTCAACACTCTAATAATATCCTCAAAAAAGATCAAAATCCCTCCTGTGACAGGTGAACACCATGGGACCAGTACATTCTCTGGTCTCGGGAGGAAATTCTACCATGAGTCACTACTAGACCTCCCTGCTGCAGGACTGCTGTACAAGCCACCAAGAAAACACGCCTTCTAACCAGATAAATCGCTCCCGTGTTTACAGCACCATGCCAAACCCTCCGAGGTTCCGACAAGATGACAGTGCAAAATGGCCAATCGGTCATTAAATGCAACATGTGCCTTCTAATCTCACACCGGATATCAAGGCCTGATCTTACCACCAAATTGTTGCCCCCAACAGGAACAATCAGAAACAAGAGAAAACCAAACCGGGATGCTGATGACACTAACAAGTCTCTCAGACCTTCCCACCTGAGGCCCCTACGGCCCAGCCAATGCATAATCTGAAGCTCTGGGAAATTCCTAACATCGGTGAGCACAGGTGACACCGAAAGCCAATAGACAAATGAGTGTCCAACCACCCAAATAACTTGTGGATCTAACCACCGTCCTTTAAATGAATGGTGTAAGAGAACATTAATAAGTTTGACCAACATGTAACATGGCAAGTGAAAACCCTTACCGTATGAGGAGGAAGGGAGGGGGGAGTGTGGGTCGCCCAATTCGACTTGAGGCAAAAAACACAAAATATCCATCAGCCGGCAGAAGCCGTAATTACAACGGTAAAACAAAAAATTCCTCAAGGCCCCCGCAATCGCAAAAGGCAATTGTAATGAATGGCTAATCCTCAAAGGGGCGCACTGCCAGGAGAAGGCCTGATATAGCATCTAACTGCACCAGACCTTCACCTACCCAGTGCCCAGATATTGACTTTGGACCAACCCACCACAGCGGCAGCTGAAGCAGCACCGATGCAGAAAGAGTGAGTCCCATATTCAACCAGTGACAGACCCAAGTCCAATATACAATGCTTCAAAACCGACCTGAACTGAAAATGAGTCAACGGGGAACTGTCACTATGAACAAGACACCCATCAGGCGAATGAGTCCGTAAGCCCAAATAAGCCTCGGCCGTGATGAGCGGACAAATGCGGCGTTCACTGGCCCCATTCGGACCCACTGCCCACTGCCAACTATATCAGTCTTAGAGCGCTGTATCTTGCACCACAAACCATCAGGACGTACGACGAAATGGCTCACCAGCATGGGCGAAACTGACACCAGTTCACCCACCCTGAATGCTTCGTGATAGGCTATCACAAAGGCCATTTTGAAGAGATGAACTTCTTAGCCCGAATAACAAATCTTCATCTCAATAAGGAACCATCAATCGGGCGCCTTTTGTCAGGCAAAGGTGGGACCGCCCTTGCCCATCCTTTCAGAACCCTTGTAAGGAAAAAAGACTTAGTAAAATCCCTCTCCCCACAAAGACGCAAAACATATGATATGCCCGCAAGAACCCGTCCGACGTAAGCACACGACTTCCCGTCGACATAAAACCGCCACACAAACACAAGAATTAAGTCATGAGTGTTTTTACCACTATGGCCTTTCTCCAGCAGGAAACCATTCCACTGCTCCCATGATGCCAAATAGGCCGCAAATGTCGCAGGAGCCAAGGGCCGGTGAGCTAGGTCCTCCAGTCATTATGGAAAACCTGCCACACATAATCAGGACACTCATCACCCAATGGACGTGCAGAAGGAGCCAACCATCTAAAACATTCCCAATCAAAATGAGAAAGGGCATCAGCAATATCGTTACGTACTCCCAGTACATGCTTGGCTTGCAACGTAATGTTGTTCACCAAGCATGTCAAAACTATTTGCGCAATGACCCTAAGGACTGGTAGAGAGGTAGATTTTTGTTTATTAATGGCAAAAAGTCATAAATTGTCACACCAAAAAATGACCTCCCTATTCCGCAGGCAATGACACCATAATTCCAAGGCCACCATGATAGGAAAAATTTAGAGTAACAGCATATTTCCTATCAACCGATTGCTCACCCAATCGTCCGCCAATGCACATCACACCATCTACCTGCAAAATAAGCTCCAAAATCCCAGGCATCAGCCGCATCGGTAAAGAGCTCTAATGAGGCAATGCGAATGGCACACTCTTGCCATAAACATACCCCATAAAACTGGAAAAGAAAGCCATCCCAAATGCGCAGATCCTTGCAGATTTCAAGAGATAACAGCAAGAAATGATGCAGCCTTCTAATTTCAACTGTCACCCTTTCTAATTTCCTACAGAACACTCTACCCATAGGGATCACCCTGCAAGCAAAATTAAACAGGCCCAAGAGAGATTGAGCCTGCTTAAGAGTAAGTTTTCCCACTGCGAGCGCAAACAAAATTCCATCATGGAGACGCCGAACTTTATCCTCAGGAAGCCTACACAAACCTGCAAGAGTACCGATTTGGATACCCAAATACACCAAGGACTCCGTAGGACCCTTAGTCTTGTCCACTGCTATTGGAACTCCAAAAACCTCAAATAACGCCAGAGACTTATTAAGCAAAATCTGACAACGATCTGAATTTGGTGGACTAATCAGCAGAAAATCATCCAAATAATGCATAATCCCTTGTTCCCCCGTAACCTCTTCGATACACCAATGTAAGAATGTACTAAACCGCTCAAAATATGCACAAGAAATTGAGCAACCCATGGGCAGGCACCTATCAACATAAAATCTGTCGTCCAACTTAAAACCCATAAACCGAAAGGCAGAAGGGTGTAAGGGTAGGAAACGAAAGGCTGATTGCACATCTAACTTGCACATCAAAGCCCCACTACCAAATGATCTAACTATCTCCAAAGCCGAGTCGAAAGATAAATACACAACCTGACAATGCTCTTCAGAGATAGCATCGTTCACCGATGCACCCACAGGACAAGAAAGATGCTGAATGTGCCTAAACTTGCCAGGAACCTTTTTTGGCACTACCCCTACTGGAGAAAGCACTAGTTCCGGAATAGGGGACTCCAGAAAAGGCCCCACCATCCATCATAACCTAACCTCAGCTAAGACCTTCTGCTTTAAAACATCCGGAAAGTCTCGCACGGAACTCAAATTTCTCACAAGACCACGACAACGGACCCAGAAATAGGCAAGGTGAAGCCGTATGCAAAACTAGTATGCAGAAACTACACGTCAACCTGACGCGGATATCTATACAACTAGGGCAAAGGCACCAGCAACTTAATTGGGATGGGGGCTCTGCCCAACAACAGGGGCCACTGGACCGAGTCGAGGGTGTGGCAGATCCTCCAGCCCCTGGTTTGCTGCAGTCTTTGATTGCGTGGCCTCCAGCGCACCTAACACAGGAGTGTTGAAAACGACACCTCCCTCCCAACTCACACTGGCTGATATTAAAGGTGAAGGATTTTCCATACCCAGCCTGTGATGGGCCCACCCTATAGCCAAAGTATCAAGGACCTGATTGCTTCCCACATCTATTCGCGCCATTTCCTTCCACCATACCTCCAGCAGCCTGCGTAACTTCAACATACAACTCCACATCCTACTTACCAAAATCGTAAACCTCACGCCCGTGCTGTTTTCTCTGAAAATCCTCGTCATAATAATGCCAAGCATAACCCTTATACTTAGTGAACAGTAGATGAATCAGAAATTGTTAGCAAACCAAATTCGCAGCCTCGACTCTAAGTAACAGGCTGCAAAAATCAGCATACACCGAACCCAATTCTGATAAGAACGAAAAGAATCTTCACTACCCTGGCCTTTCTTTCTAGCCGTGAGCAATGCCTTTCTATCATCACTGCAAATATATTAATATAACGACCTTTATGGATCTGTTCTCTGCCTGGGGCCTTAATCCGTGCATTACCGCTGTTAGCACAGTGGACCGTGTCTGACTCTACCGACACCTGGAAAGAATTAGAGTTGGAATACCTATGCGAGTGCCGCCTTCACCTCTTGACTCTGCACACTCCGCCATCATAGGAGGATACCCATTCCGAAGACATGGAAGCCAGGGAAGAGTCAGTCCCCTGGCATTTACGTCTCTTCCTACGTCGTTTACTGCAGCCCTTACCCGTATCCTGACCCTCACTAGAGGAGGAAGACCGGGTACTAGAGTCCAACATGCTCTCTGGACCAGTCAGGGTCCGAAGAAGACTCACCAGCTTGTACAGCCATGTCCGCCGACTCAGCTCCACCCTGACGACCTCCAGAAGCTGACGCTTTTTCCATTTCACCCGCCATCTCAGCAGTTGGAGAAACAAGAGAAACATCATTCCCGTTCGCAATAGCATGTGCCACATCTGAACTGGATAACTGGCCCTGCACCCTAGGTACACCTATCGAGGCCAAAACTGGTGCAAGTGCCTGCGAAACATTAGCAGCCAATGAACCAGCATCCGTGCCATGCCCACCGGGCATGGTGGTTAGCAAGGGAGTCACTTCCGACACAACCACCGTGCAAATTGCAGGCAACATAGATGCATCTAAAGCAGGAGCGGTCGCCCCAACCGGTACACCTCGTACTACTTCCACATAAGACCTATGGCCATGAAGAGAGGTATGGGCACCCCCGTGGGCAGCAACAAACCTGCTGAGCCCTCACTGTCTGCCACTGTAGAGCAATTGTCCACCACGGAGGAACTCAACAGTGCACTCCTGTGTCTAATTTTTCTCGTTTCCCTAACACTAACACCGCTCCCCGCAGCACGCACACTACCGCTGCCATAGAGACGCTGGGATCCCCCGGCCGCAGTTACAGCATCCACCACATCAACAAATCCGCGTCCCGACGACATGCGAGACCTCCCTAGCAAATCTACAGGGCCCAGCTCGGCCAACGCACTAACCTCAGAGCGTGCTCCACCTACAGCACCTGATGTCAGTGCTCCATCCAGTGCACCCCTAACCGCGTCCTGTACTTGTGGAGGCCTGACCCTCCACCTGCGACCGCCAGATGACATGCCATCCATGACGGGGATCATCCTGCCCCCGCTGGACTGTGACCTGCCACCCCTAGGCTGCTTGGGCCAACCTCCTGTATAGACACGAGGCTGCCGAATGCCACCGGAGCGGGAGCGCTCACATTCTTGTCCTGCCACAGAGAGCGCCACAGCTGCTGCAACTGTCCCCTGGGCCCGCTCCGGTGCCGGAGTCTGATGCCGTAGCCCCAGGGCTTGCAATATCCCCACCAGCACAGCACACCTCCCTGACACCTCAGCTTGCATCATTCCCGCATGGTCGTCCCCACTCACAGCCACCGTGGCCCTCGTCAGATACCGAGAAGGGGTCCTAGTCACGATGCAACTCGGAGTGTGAGCCCGCTCCTTAACGCCCATGCCTCTTTTAACCACAAGAGCCTCCAGCCTGCCCCGACCCTGAACCCCAGCCTGATACACCTGGTCAGGGTCTGCCAAGCGCGCTGGCAGTCCCGTGCTGTGCCTAGGCCTAGAGGACATAGCTCAGTAAGATAGAAAAACAGGAGAAAAGAGACAAGTACAAAAGAATGAAAAACAGAATGAAATCAAAACAAAGAGAAAAAAGAGAAATGTGGACAGAGAATTTAAGCAAAACAACACTTCAACAGAAGCACCTTACTTACCCTTCCAATGAAAAAACTGGAAAGAGACAGAACCTTCAAGGCTCAAATCCTATGTTCCTAGCAGTACCACCCCTGACTCTACACCACCCAATCAACTTAAACCAAACCCCTGACAGCCTGCAGTGAGCCACCGTCTGACATGCCAAATGCCCAGACCGGTGAGTTTATGCTGTTCAGGCACACAAGATGCCCTACACAGTCTTACTGTTGCTCTTATTGCACCGGACTAAATGGAATCTTATTTCTTTCAGCCAAAAGGGTAAAATGGAGTCCACTGTGATTGCCAGAGAGGCTTAACAACCATTATGCCCAATTCACTTCATGTGTCTTTCATTACATGGTCATCTCTTATTTGGATACTTTGCATTACATTAATATTATCAACTTTCTATAAAATACTTTGGACTTGTAATACTATTACAGAACAGTATCTTACTTTTTTAATTTCAGGTTGCCACTCTAGAGGTGGGATACAATTGATTATTACACCCAATCTCCTGTCTAAAGTGACGGGAGATCGCAGGGGCAATATTCAATTGTGTTCTATTATCATGCTGATCACACCCATAGAGGTCAGGTTTAGCTGCATAAAGTGGCTAAACCTGACTAACATGCTGGGCGCGATTGTGAAAAGTGCCGTTTGGGTGCCCAAAAGGGTATTTTTTTGCTCATTTCATCTCATCACCCATGGGGATTGAGAGCTGAGATGCCAGCAGCCATCGTGCCGGTACGGAGTTACAATTGAATAGCTCAATTTGGGATAAGATTTGAACTCCGCCCTATGCATGACTGTTATTGCCTCCATGAGTATGATTCAGATTGCATAGGGTGGGTTACAAGGAATATATTGTATTTATTACAGGCAGAAGAAACAATGTAATCATGCTTAAGATATTCATCACAGTGTAACTTGTATAGCAAAGTTCCTCTTAAAATAGAACAAATTAAAATAACAGCAGCATTATCATACAACTCACTTTGGGGTCTATTCATGAAGCAGTGAAAAGAGTGGAGAAACAGACCATTGGAGAAGTTGCCCATGGCAACACATCAGCATCTCCCTTACATTTTATAGAATGTACTTGATAAAGGCTTCCTTAAAAACTGATTAGTTGCCATGGGCAACTTCTCCACTGGGAATCAAAATATTTTTATCTGATATTGGTCAAGCATAAAGCTCACACCAAATCAGAAAAGTAACCCGCACCAAGATGAATTAATTCAGTTTATGTTACAAGGTTGGGGTGCCTTACATGATGTGTATTTCAACCCTTATTATAAAATCTCATGTGTATATATGAGACATAGGGATAAAGGCTCATAAGGTGCTACCAACTGGTTTAAACAAGGATATAAAATCAATTCCCCGAAGGGAGGGGAAGGAGAAAAAGAAACCAGGTACAATTTAAGGTGCACTCAACCCAACCAGCAAGTTTTACTGTGTTATTTTCAAAAAGTGTATGTCCACACTGCAATGTCAAATAAAGGCTCAAATGCCTATTAACTAAGATTAGTACTGAGAATTATTATTGTTTGAGGGACTGAGACATGTCCTTTATTAATAATAGAGCGAAATATTAAAATCTAACAAAAAAGAAAAAGTTTGTGACAGAAATGAACAAATTGTGAATAAAGATTAAAAACAACGCTGATGTGTCATACCCTTAATATATATCCTTAAGAATTATCCCAAATGTACATGAATGTGCATGTATTTATGCAGCACTGTATCGGTGCTAATTATAATAGAGATCTGTACTTCATGTATTAACTGGGGCTTAAATCATATGCCACAGAGGGAGATATATTATTTGGCTGTTTGAATCACAAGTTGTTACAGTACATTGCAACAGTGGTGAGTAGAATGTTACTTAGTGTTGTGATTGAAACTAGAAGAAACACTGTTGCTAAATATATGATTCACGCATTTAGATACAAATCACCATGTGGTAGAGAGAGCTAATAAGGGGAATATTTGGCTACAATAGCATTTGTAAAGTAGTGTGCAAATGCATCAATGGATATCCTATATATAGTATCAATCTTGGGTAATATGCTGCCTTATTACACTGTATTGAAATACAGTGGCATCTTCTTCTAAAAGATCCATTATTGGGTCCACATTTATCCACTAGACCCAATATAATTTTTAGGAAATCTAGGAACCTTAAGAGCATACTGGCTCCCAGTCAACTACAGAAAGGCAGAGACAAAGATGAGATCCTGGTTGAACATCCAGTAATGAAGAGATCAGGGCTTTTTCCGTGTAACAAATGTAAATGTTGTCGCTTCATAGACAAGAAAGGTTTCTGTTGGAGAGATGACAGCAAACGTATCTTCAAGTTGAGGACCATAGTTACCTGCAATACCAACTATGTTGTTTACAAAATAGACTGTAGTTGCAAACTCTCTTATATAGGTAAAACTAAAAGATGTCTTAAGATTAGAATACAGGAGCATTTACGAAATATTACTAATAAGGTTCAAAATCATAGTCTACCACGACATTTCCAGGAGAAACATAATTCTGAAGTTTCAGGTCTTTCATTCACGGTCGTTGAACACATTTTGTTAGATAAGAGAGGAGGTGATAGGGATAGACGGTTAGCCCAGCGTGAATCCTTTTGGATTTATACATTGAATACCCTTATCCCTTTTGGCCTAAATGAAAGTATAGATATGGTGGCATTCTTGTAGGGGTTCATGTATAGATTTTACACATTTCATATTTTATACTTTTTGTAATAAGTACCTATTTAATTATTTTTGAATACCAAGATACCATTTAATTAATGTCTTCTTGTAAAAATGGAGCCAATTTTTGGGGATGGTGCTTTAACACCTTGATAGGTAGTTCTTATTAGATAGGATATTATTAAGTATAATATTATTCATTGAGTAATATTTTCCATTCATCACTATTAGAGTTATTGGGGTATTTGGGATATAATAGTGGGTGTAGTTTAATAGTTTAATAATTTAATAATTATGGGGTGTGTCAATGATTATATTTATTGAGTATATTTATTAATTATATTTATTATATTTATTTTATTATATTAAATATACATTTTACACTTAATATATGTTTATTATCACACTAATGATGTTATGTATACACTGATAATTAGTAAAAAAAGGATAAAAAAAAAAAAAAATATTACATTTTAATTTTTTTTAATTTTATTTTTTTTTATTTTTATAACATTGTATAATTAGTCCTTCACGAATATCAACCATATTAGTTATAACCTCAGCGGTCTCCTAGGTTACAGAGGGGAACGCGTCTATTGGCCGTCCGGATCACATGTCCACTAGTTCTATTGGTGAACATTGCTGTCAATCATGAAACACCTAGTCCCGGTCCTTGCTGTCAATCATGAAACACCTAGTCCCGGTCCAAAGATGCATCATGGGACACATTCATCCTTCCAATCACTGCACTAATGGGAAGTGATGTCATCACCTTCCCCCTATTTAAGGGTAAAAATTAGAACACAGTTTCATTCCACTGGAACTGAGCTGAACACTGCTGATCTGCTGGAGGGTAAGGACTATTTTATGTGATACTATGTAGGCATCACCCTAAAATATGGCTCCATTTACTATTTTGATTGGTCTGTAATTATTCCCACATCTTTTATGGTATTATGTTACTGTGAATTAGAATTCATATAGACAATGAGGGAAGTTAATTGTAATACCAGTACTATATATATAAATAAATAAAACGGTTTGAGTCTAAGATTTGTGTTGAGGCGGTTTAGATTGGTAGATATTCCCTATCAAAATTCTGCATTTTTAATGTCCTAGAGAATATAAATTTACTTGGTAAGCCTCTTGAATTTATATAGACCAGTGAGATTCTCTCTCTAATTGGATAATATCAATAATTTTATCAGGTCACACATCTATATGAACCCTTGTTAGACCTGTGTATTTGAACTTGTCAGTCAAGCATTTGAAATGAAAGGTATGTGTTCCCATTCACCAGCACACTGATTGATTTATAAATTAGTTATTATGTACATATCATGTGGTTTTAAAGTTACTAAAACTAATATTTCCCTAACTAGGCCCAATCTATTTTTCATCTATATATCCCACTGATGTGTGGGTAGTATTCAAGTATCCTGAACGCCTATGTGTTAATTCATGTGACAGTCTATCAATTTTTATCAAGCATTCGAGGTATGTCATATGAAGTTTCCTTGACATGTTCTGATGTTCTCATTCTTCTTCTATTTCTTTCTCTTTTCTTCTGTGTATAATCATTAACCTTTGTGACTCATTGTAAACTTATTTGAAAGTACTTTACTGTAGTAAGTGTTCCCGATTGGTGTAGATTTGCACTTTATTATCCAGCTCTGTTTTTGCATGTTCCTGTACCTTTTTCATCTATTGACATGTTCCCATTTTTTATATCTTTATTTTTGTATATATGTATAGTTAGTGGAATATTCTGATAAATTATTTTACGCTTATAGATATACCCCTGATGAAGTCTTTGAGCAAGACGA
The DNA here is from genome assembly GCF_028390025.1 of Pseudophryne corroboree. Classification (NCBI taxonomy): domain Eukaryota; kingdom Metazoa; phylum Chordata; class Amphibia; order Anura; family Myobatrachidae; genus Pseudophryne; species Pseudophryne corroboree. The sequence continues at coordinate 242,848,089 of NC_086453.1, read as the reverse complement.
AACGCGTTGGGTTTTTCTATTTGTTACACCAATCTCCAAACTTGCTATAAGGAGAAGGAGGAGTCTGTAAAAGTTATTCTACTTGTCCTCTGTATAATTGTTCGGTGTCATTTGTTAAGGATGGATACTTAATTCATTGTACCATTGCTTGTGTTTTTATGTTTTAATAAATTTTATATGGAACATGTTAATGTGATTTTTATGCTCTAAAATATTGAGCAAACATATATTAATATACGTCTAGAGATTCCTGCTGAATCCTATTTATTATTGGGAGGAAATACATCCCAAAGGCGCCTATTCCTCTATTGCTACATATTCCTATTTTTAGTCCCTCCTAACAAGGGACTTAGCGGAATTTGGGCAGCCATATCTAATTCCCCATTTTCTTGTTGTGTTAAAGCGCAGAGGGAGAGTATTTGTCTTTGTGTATTGAAATATGATTATTTAATAAATCACAACAGCATAGGATATCTATAAATCCTGTTAACGATATATATATAAAGAGGGTAGATTAGTATTTACTGTATCATATAGATGCACAATGATTGATAATTATGCCGCAATAGCACTGTCTGTACATTCTCAGTGCTTATGATATATCGTTCTTCAAAGATCTTTAAATGTGCAAAAATGCCCTATAAATATATAGGGTACATGCAACCCACTTATTTATGCATGGCCTATATATATATGTGTCTGTGATGTATAACACAAATCAGCAGTGATTATATCCCGTGCCGTATAATATTATATTGTGCCTATACAGGACATATAAACTGCCCTTGACGATCACTGATCGTGTTTAAATGTGCACATTCCTATAACACTGAAAATGGCTACTGGGAGACACTGTCCCTGTGTATATACCGACACAGAGAGAAGATTTGTATATATATGCAACACTGTATGTCCTAAGTGTGTGATTGCAAAGAAATAACCTGTTAAATTGAATGGTTGCCAGGCATAAAAATAGCGTGGCATAAACCTCAGTGTCTAATATTAAGGTTACATTTCCTTATGATGGTATGAAATACACACAATTTCTAGAGTAGAGAGCACGTTGTTATCTTTTATATTTAATACAATTCCCTGCTATCTCTCTTATAAAGCCTTTGAAAAACCGTGATTCACAGCATATATAAAAAGATGCTAATACAGATAGGAAACGTGATCATAAATCCCTCTGTACTTTGGGCATATTCAGCTCCTAATAGACCCTCTCAAATCTCTAATATATGCATGTTTCATGCGTATATTGGAATATTATTTAGTAATACGGGGACACATAGCGCAAGCCTATGCGCATTTCACTCCTAATAGAGCTTCCTCAGGGCACTTCTCCACTGGTCCTTTTCTTGACTCTTTTCACATCTTCACGAACCTGGTAGATTTCTACCAAGCCACTGTAAAGCACAGTTAGTGGGATACCTCCTGTCATGCTACCAGGTCCATTGCAGATTTGGACTCAGAGTCTGCTCTCTGTACTTTACAAAATCCACATAATCTGTAGACATACAGACTGAGCGATGATCCGACCTGGCAGTCCTTACAAAAGAGGTAATGGCATTAAACCAAAGGGACACTGCAATAACAAACTCCCACCTCAGGATTCTCTTACAAATTTTGAAGTTCAAAATCTCTCGTATGAAATGAAAAACTAACAAGAGACACACAAAGACCTGGAGAATTGGGTTGTGGATGGTTATTAGACAGTCATTAGGTTGACAGGTATAAAAGATTGACAGGTACAAAAGATTGCATTTAGAAAGCATGTAGAAGATATTTCACGAGGCATCTTGAAATGTTTTTTAAAAAGTATTTTTTTTTTAATCATTACATTTTTATTAGGAGTTGAACATAGGTAACAACATGTGATAACACCAGAAACATAAGTTCAATAAATGTTGTCAGGGAGACCGTATAGAGCAAAACGTCAAAAATATACATAATTTTCAGGAAGGAAGAAATGTTGTGAGTCAATACTAGCGGGACTCGATACATAGAGTGTTGTAATAATAAAATTCACGCTAGACAAAGAGAAGAGACATCTAAAGTGTGTGAACCCGCAAGATGAATTAGGGTCACGGGTGGGAAGATGTAGAAAAGGAAGTAAAGACAGAAGAAGGGGAGAGCAACCTCCGACAGGCCAGGAACCCAGTTAACAGAAAGTAAGGAAGAGAAAAGAGGGGAGAGAGAAGAAAAGGAAGAGGAGAGAGAGGAAAAAAAAGGGGGGGAGAGAATTGTATGATTCTTTATCGAATTTGAGAACTAGTTAAGACCTGGAAGGGGGGAGTTTTGGAGTCTGTACCAGGGGAGCCAAATGGAGTGGAATTTTTATACTGTATTGTGTTGAAGACTAGTGATGTTTGTGCAGTGAACCAAATCCTGTTTATTAGTGCTTGGCGGTTGGGTGCATCAGGGACTTTCCAGTTACGTGCTATTTGGTACTTGGCCGCACAAGAAATATGGAGGATCAATTTATTTGAGTCTCTGGGGGTGTGATCCAGAGGGGCACAGAGAAGTAAGTTAACAGGTGTGAGAGGCAGCGTCAAGTCCAGTATTTGGGCAAGAAGGGCATGGACCATGGCCCAATACCGGGCAATTACCGGGCAAGACCACCATGTGTGATAGAACGTGCTGACCAGACCGCAGTTTCTCCAGCAAAGGTTTGAGGTGCCAGGAAATATTCTGTGCAGGCATTCTGGAATCAAATACCATCTTGTGTAGATTTTAAACGAGTTTTCTCGAATGGCCACGCTAATGGAGCATCTCGAGATCGCGGCCCGGACAATTTCCCAATCCTCGCTCTCGAGAAGCAGTCCCAGGTCTACTTCCCAGGCCTGTTCACGTGGCTCAAGGGAGGGGGTTTCGGGGGTCAAAATGGTTTTGTAAAGGAGTGAGATGACGCCTCTGTCAGTGGGGTTATACATACAAAGCTTTTCAAAAGAGGAGGGGATTGGAAGCGGGAATGTTAGGTGTTAAGAGGAAATGTAGTGACGTATTTGGAGATATTGGTAATGTAAAGAGTTGGGCAAACCATACGTAGCTTGTAGATCAGAGAACGAACTGATGACGTGGGCCTCTGTAAAATGATGAACCCTAGTGATACCTGCTGAGATCCAAGGGCGGGCCATTGCTGGAGATAGGCCTGGAAAAAATGCCGAGTTGTTCCAAATAGGAGTTAGGGGGGAGGGGTGGATAGACAATTTCAGGTTTTTGTTCAGGTGCTCCCAATTTCTAAGTGTTAGCTCTACAGTGGGTGATGGGTAGTTAGACTGAGGGTAACGATTACGAGGAACCCAAGGTAAATAGGAGACCGAAGGGATCCCCATCAGATCGCTCTCCAAGTCAACCCACCACTTAGCATGCTTCGGAGCATGCCAAGCAACCAATTGACTCAACTTAGCTGCAGTGAAATAACGTTGGAGGATGGGAAGGCCCAGGCCTCCATTCTGGGAGTGTTTGGCTAGGATTTCTTATCAAAGTCAAGGTTTTTTGTGGTTCCAGATAAATTTACATAGCGAGGATTGGAGAGTGCAAAGGGTTTGCTGGGGGATCTGAATTGGGAGAGTCTGGAATAAATATAGGAGTTTGGGGAGTGCATTCATTTTTATTGCATTAATGCGCCCAACCCATGAAAGGAAGTATGTTTCCCATTGGTGAATTTCCTTGAGAATCGAGTTTATGATCGGGGGGTAGTTGGCCCGGTACAGAGAACTGTAGGATTTAGTTATGAAGACTCCTAAGTATTTAAGTGAATGTTTGTGCCATGAGAATTCAAAGTTTACCTGCAACTGGTCCTTGATACGTCTGGGGATGTGTAAGGAAAGGGCCTCAGATTTCATCTGGTTGATTTTATATCCCGAGAGGTTGCCGTAGATTAATAATTCTCGGAAGAGATTAGGAAAAGAAATAGTCAGGTTCGTCAATGTGAGGAGTATGTCGTCAGTGAATAGGGAAACTATATTGAGTGCAGTTGACGGTAATCCCGGAAATATCTGGGTTGGCCCTGATGCGACTTGCAAGAGGTTCAATTATCAGTGCAAAGATGAGAGGGGACAGCGGGTACCCTTGTCTGGTTCCATTGGAGATCGTGAAGGGGTCCGACAGTAAGCTGTTTGAAAGTACTGAAGCTGAGGGGTTTTGGTATAGGGCCTGTGCGGCCTGAAGGAATTTACCTCGGAAGCCGAAGTGCTGCAGGGTTTGCAGCATGAAAGGCCAAGAAACCCTGTCGAAGGCCTTCTCCGCATCCAGAGCAAGCGCCAGAGATGGGATTTTATGGGAGTTAATATAATGAATGATGTCGATCCTGCGTCTGGTGTTGTCAAGTGCTTGCCTGGATGGGACAAAGCCCACTTGGTCAGGGTGTATAAGGGAGGGGAGAATAGGATAAAACCTATTGGCTAAAATTTTGGCTAAAATTTTGAGATCGGCATTCAGGAGCGATATGGGTCGGTAGTTTGTGATTAGGTGGGGGTCTTTGTTCGGTTCGGGAATTACAGTAATAGTAGCTTTGGTGGTTTTAGAATAAAAAGGGGACCCTTCCAGTATTAGATTAAATACTGTTGCGAGATGGGGGAGTAGTGAAGGTTGAAAAGTTTTGTAATATGACATTGGAAAGCCATCCACGCCCGGAGATTTGAACGGTTTCTGAAATTTGATAGCAAGAGCTATTTTCTCTTCGGTAACAGGTCTGTCCAATCCCGAAGAGGTCTCTGGGTCTAAATGGGGCAAGTCACATGATGCTAGGTAATCAGGAGTAGGCGGGTAGTTCGGGTCAGAGGTGAGTGGTCGATCTGAGAGATTGTAGAGCCGCTCATAATAGGCTTTAAAAAGTGAATTAATAGTGGAAGGGTTATATCAGAGTGAGTCATCATTGATAGCCGGAATGGCGGTTTGTGCTTTCCGAGCTTTCAGTCTGTTGGCCAGTAATGTGTCAGCTTATTACCCTTCTCATAGAATCTTTGTTTTGTTTTTTAAACATTACATTTTTTTACTGAGTTTTCATACAGATTACATGTACATTTAAATTGGTAGGTAAAATCAAGTGGGGGGGGCACATACATAACAGAATTAATAAAGACATGGGGGAGGGAGAGTACATATCAGGGATATCGCAGTATAACAATGAAATCGTAGTATAGTGAAAGACAACAAGTCTGCTTCATTTAGCAAATTAAGGCCAGGTATGAACCGGGGAGTGAAGCACAGAAAGGTGTGGAATGTCAGTTGGGACACCAAATGCACCCGCCTGGCCCTAGCCTTCCCTGTAGAGGGACCATTTAAACCATTTCTTACTAATGGAATTATTTCCAGGGGAGTAATTGCCCTCTGCTGTTTCAAAAACATAGTGTCGATGGACTCTATTTTCTATCATTGTAATATTGGGGATGACCGCTGACTTCCATTTGGAGGCAATGGCGGCTTTAGAAGCTATGAGGATATGGCCTAAAAGATATCTATCAGCGCTAGACATCTCCTTCTCGTAATAGTGGAAGAGTGCCAAAAGGGGGTCTGGCAGAAGGACAACTCCTAGTATGTGGGAAATGAACAAGAACACCTCCCTCCATAGCGCTCGGATTTTTGGACATAACCAAAAAATATGTAGAATATCTCCCACCATCCAATTTCATCCCACAATCTCTCCAGCAACTAGCGGAGATATCAGGCCAGATCTTGAGCAAACGGTCCGGCGTTAAATATACCCTGTGAACCAGTTTGTAATACATTTCACAATGGTTTACGCATTTGGAGATTCTAAAACAGGATTTAAAGATATCTTTCCAGACATCTTCAGTGAAGACTGCAGGGAGGTCTTTTTCCCATTTAGTCTGTGCGGGGAATACCCCATGGTGGGATTCGATCACAAGATGCTGGTACCATCTAGATATACCTCCCCTATTGCCGCCAGGCACTAGAAGTGACATCAGTATTTTAGGGAAGTCAGTATGTGGGACTCGACTAAGAGAGCAGCTTTGAAGCCAATGTCGCAATTGTAGATATTTATGAAAATCTTGTTTGGGTACCTGAAATTGTTCTTGGAGTAGGGAGAAGGGGACTAAAGCGCCCTCTTGAAGAACATCTTTTAGAATGGTGAGACCCAAGTCCCGCCAGTGGTGTAATTGCAAATCTGGGATCGATAGGGCTATTGCATGGAGAGACAGCTGGGGGGAGGGCAGAGCACCAGGACGGAGAGACCTCGTCACGTCCTTCCATGCCAACAGTGTTGCATGGATTGCGGGGCACTCAGCAACTCTAGCTGGGAGTGATTTGATGGGCAACCATAACAAGTCTGATAGTGTAAAGGGGGATATTGCGTCCTGTTCAAGGGATACCCATGGTTTAAAATTGCTCTGAGTGAGCCAATCTCTAGCCTGGGAGAGTAAACAAGCAATATGGTATCTCTCTAAATCTGGATATGCAACTCCACCGGCACACTTTGGAGCGGTTAATGTGGATTTCGCTATTCTCGGCTTTGAGCCCCCCCATATATATTTAGTTAATAGACGATTGAATCTATTACAAACATCTTTGGGGAATGTCCTTGGGATGGTACGGAAGAGATACATCAATTTTGGTAAAAGAACCATCTTCGCAGCTGCCACCCGTCCGACCCAGGAGACCTTCTGCATCATCCAATCTTTAATAAATAATTCAAATGCACGAAAAAGTGGGTCGTAGCTACACCCCATTAAGTCCCGCCCTCTAGATATATGTACACCCAAATATTTAAGTGACCTAAGTTGCCACGCGTACTTATAATCATTCTTCAGACGACTAAGAGCGCTGTCCGAAAAGTTCAAAGGGAGGGCCTCAGTCTTAGTAGCGTTCAATTTATAATAAGAGACCGCTGCGTACGAGTCCAAAAGAGAATGTAAATGAGGTAAGGACGACTCAGGCTCACTAATACACACTAAGATATCGTCAGCAAAAAGGCAGATTTTATGGGGCAACCCTCTCACCTCTGGACCAACAATTGATTCCGACACCCTAATTCGCTCCGCCAAAGGTTCCACAGCTAGTACAAAGATAAGGGGTGATAGTGGGCATCCCTGCCGAGTCCCATTAGTAATATTAAATACAGAGGAGTTGCATCCATTGGCGAAAACCGAAGCCGAGGGCGAGGAGTACAAAGCGAAAATGGAGTCAAGAATCCTACCCGCAAATCCAAAACGGCCCAGGGTAACCCTTAGATAGTCCCAATGGAGCCTATCGAATGCTTTTTCTGCGTCCAGGGAAAGAAGCAAGAAAGGTTCGCTCCGGGCCTGACAGCGGTAAATCAAATTAATAACCCTACGTGTGTTATCTGACGCCTGTCGGCCCATTACAAAACCCACCTGGTCAGGGTTAATCAAACTAGGCAGGAGAGGGGAAATCCTATTCGCAACCAACTTAGCGTACAATTTAAGGTCAGTGTTCAGCAATGCTATAGGGTGGTAGTTCTGAACCACTGTTGGGGATTTTCCTGGCTTGAGGATAGTAACTATTCGGGCCTCTAACATCTCTTTTGGGAAACATGTGGAGTCAGAGGCTTCATTGTAGACTGACGTTAAGAGTGGGGCAAGGGTTGATTTGAATGCTTTGTAGAAGCTGGAGGGGTACCCATCCGGGCCGGGGGCTTTATTTACTGGACATGAATCTATGGCTGCTTCGACTTCCTCGGGCAACCAGGGGGCGCTAAGGGATTCACGGGTCCGAGAGTCTATAGTTGGGAGCGACAACCCGTCCAAAAATCTGGTGATATCTGCCATAGTGGGCTGAGGGGTACCTGGGTCATCTCTGAGGTTATACAGCTGCGAATAATACTCAACAAACGTATTCGCTATATCGACCGGATCAGTTACTTTAACTCCAGAAGATGTATGAATAGCATGTATGCGTTCCTTGGCTCTACGCCCTCTCAATTTACGCGCCAGTAGCCGTCCCGCTCTATTACCAAGCCTATAATATTTTTGATTTAGCAGCTGCAGGTTGCGGTGAACTTCTGTTAAGGCAAATGTATTCACTTTGTCACGGGCACTAAGAAGTTGCTTAAAAAGGGATTTATTATCGGGGTTAATTTTATGTGCCGCTTCCAACCGGGCAGCCTCTCTTTCGGCCGAGACATGTCTTTTTCTATAGTCGCGTTTGAGTCTAGCCACTATTTGAATTGCAGAGCCTCTAATCACGGCTTTCAGAGAACACCAATGGGTGAAAACAGATGTGTCCCCGGGGCAATTAGTGGTCAAATATAAATCCAGGGATTGCTGGATGACCTGGTGAGCCTCAGGGTTGACCAGAAGGTATTGGCCCATTCTCCAGGGACCATGAGGGACCACTCTCTTACTGACATCCCAAACAACAATAAGCGGTGAGTGGTCTGACCAGGACATAGGTAGTATATCCATCTTACTAATAGCCGCTAATGTCCATTTATCAGCTAATGCTAAATCTATGCGGGAGTACGAACTATGTACGTGGGAATAGAAGGTGTTATCCCGTTCTGTGTTTAGCCCTCCAGACATCATACAACGCGTACTCAGCTAGTAGTTGACCAAATTTGCCTGAGGGGTCCTGAGGCGGACTGCTACGAAGGGTTCGGGTTGGGCAGGAGCGGTCAATAACGGGATCCAGCACCATATTGAAATCTCCTAGGATCAAAAGGGCTCCTTTAGTATGTTCTTTGAGAGTTCTACAGAAGGTTCTAAGAAATGGGATTTGTTTGGTATTGGGTGCATAGCAAGATACCAGTGTGGTCTCTACATTATCTAGTTTGCCCACTAAGATTAAGTATCTCCCGTCTGGGTCTTCATATTTATCGGACAGAACAAACGAACAGTGTTGTGCTATAAGAAGAGCCACGCCAGCTTTCTTGGCGGGTCCATTTGCCATATAACAATGGGGGTAGCGTGAATTAGTGAAGAGGGGGGGATTTTGGCTCTGAAAGTGTGTTTCCTGTACTGCTACCACATGTGCCTTAAGCTTATAGAAATAATTCAAGGCTACTCTTCGTTTATGGGGAGAATTGAGCCCTTTGGCATTAATAGAGACTATGTTAACCATAATCCGTTGCAAATAGAGCTGATGATTCCGTTGACCAATTTCTGTGCTTAAAGTGATATACCTGATAGGGGGGGGGGGACATATCCGGGAACAGGGAGGTAGACATAAAAAAAATTAAAAAAACAAAACTGAATTGATCTCTCTTGAGATCATTACCAGTCGCCATAATATGGCGGCTGTGTAGGCTAAAGGAGGGGTTAGTGGCATAACTCCCACCCGTTGCCATACTTTATACTGTAAACTATAAAAAACACATGAACATCTTGATAATATAAAGGCATATGAATACACATGCATATAAACAGAACATGATGGGCATATGATGCATAACAGAAACGGTTCAACCTGAAACTAAAGCATAAAAACAAACACTGAAATTGGTAAGATCATTAGGGTCTCCCCAGCGACTCATCCTACATATCAAGCTCTTGAGCTATCCTATCAGGTTAATTTTGATAGGGGCCTGCCATGTCTGGGGGAGCGTCAGGCACTCCTCCCATAATGAGAGGAAAAAAAAAAGAGAACAAACTAGTCAACCTGTAGAACAAAGTATGCATACATGAGAATACTTCTGTAACATGGGTTAATCACCTGCTACATTCAACGCCCCTCCCTTACTCTCCACGCCTCCCCAAACATGGGCAGAAGTGGTGTTGGCAGAGCTAACAACCATAACTGGAGAGTCACCGGAGTCGTTACCGTAGAGACAGATCATCATTGGAAGCTATCTGGCCCCGAGCAGGCCTCCTCACTTCACCGAGGACAAGTCCTGCTGAAGTCGACGGGGGGAGGAGTCCGCTGAGGGGTCCGCAATGTTCCATGATTTAAGCAACTTTGCCCCTTCATCTGCGGTAGAAATAGAGACAGTGGAGCCATCTCGGGAAATCAGCAGCTTGGTAGGGAAACCCCAATGATAGGGGATATCCGCCTTCCTAAGGGCTGCCGTGATGGGGTGAAAGGAACGCCGTTTGTAGAGGGTGGCTGCAGACAAGTCTCCGAAGAGTTGAAGTCCTTTAAGGGCTGAAGATGTGTCTGACGTCGGTCTTGATGCTTTCAGTAGGGCCTCTTTGACGTGAAAGTAGTGCATCTTCATTAGGACATCTCTAGGAGCGTCTCCTGGGGCTGCTCTAGCCTTTGGCAGCCGGTGTATCCGGTCAATAATGAAGTCTGCCGATGGGGACTGAGGTAATAGAACTTTAAATAGGGCCATGGCATAATCGTGCAAACTGCTGTGTGACACCGATTCAGGGACTCCACGCAATTTAAGATTGCTGCGACGCGATCTGTCCTCCAGATCAGTGACTTTGTCCCGCAAAAGCTTCACCTCCGCCTCCAGGGCGTCATGAGAGTCTAGTAGGCTGTTATGAGACCCCACGACTTCCTCCATTTTATTTTCCAAATGGTCAGTGCGGCCACCTAGGTCATCTATGGATTATTGACATGCCGTTAACGTGGTACGGAACTCCGCTGCCACCTCCTCCTTTAAGCGAGACAAAAGGAGCTTCATAGTGCCCACGGTGAGAGCATCTCCATCTCCGACTTTGTCCAGGCTTGTAGCAGCTATAGAGGTGGAAGGGGGCACCTCCAGGGAGGGGGGATTTTGCGGGACTGTATCTTTTGTAGAGAACCCGGTTGTTTTAGAGCCCGACATCCTCGGAGATGACTTGAAAAATGAAAGCTGCTGGGCGGGCTTTGACGGCTTACTGCGTCTAGAAGGCATACTCAGGCCAGAGAAAAATAACTCGACGGTTCCCAACACTTAAAGATGGAGAAAAAAATAAATAAAAAAAATAGGAGGCTCCACTGTCTCTGGGATCACCAAGATGTCACGTAGATATTGGCAGGGGTAGGAGATATTTCTCTTTTTACATTGGCATGAGCAGGGTCGGCAGGGCTATAGGACTAGCCATCCTCTTGTGCGTGCATATGAAGCATTGGGGGGAACTCCAGTCCCGCACCCCAAGCAACCCAGATATACTCAGGTTCGGGCCGCAGGTCGTAGAAAATCAAGATCAGGTCCAGGGCTCCCTGGAGGGATATAATAACTTGGAGAAAGCGAATTCTTGATAATTCTAAGTGTAGGTCCAGGAGTGCTGCCTAGCTGCAATAGAGGAGCCCGGACGTATGAAGGATGTGTCGGCAAGGCTGGGGGGCCTGTCGTAATCGCCCCTACTGCTATATTATTCTGGGCTTCTTCCCCACGGCTCCTGCGTCTAATATGGGGCCACTGCAGGTCGCAGAGATCCTTGTCGACCTCCCTCTACGTCCAACGAGCCACCCACAGCCGCAGGCGGACTCGCAGAGGGGCCGGGGTGCTACGGATAGGCCGGTAGAGTAGCTGTTATAGAAGGGGGGGTCTGTGCTTTCTGCTCGGGGGGGCTGCACCCCTGGATGCGGCTCAGCTGACCCCGGACCTCAGATATATGGGGGGGCGCCCGCCGAGCTGACTGCTCAATTTCTGACTGGCATGAGGGGGGAAGCCTTGGCCGGGCCGGCAGTCCTCCGCAGCAACGTGCCACGGGTTTCCGGCTAAAGTACACGAGGGGGGAGAGGTACAGCCGCTCCTATGAGATCAAGGCAGCAGGTCGCTTACCCCCGAGGGCTTCCGGACGTCTCCTTCGGGTCACCGCTGCCTCTCCTCCCGTCGCCCGTCTCCCAAGATGGCCGCCGCTCGTGCTCCGGAGCCCGCGTCTCGGCTCCGATCTTGTCCCGGATCTCCCCCGCCAGCCAGCGAGGACCACCCGGTAGGCTGCGGTGAAGTCCCAACAAGGGACAGGGTCAAAGTAGGCCCCTCCGACGTCCCGGGCCATCCGTCCACCCGGCTGGGGGAAAGTATGAAAATTTAGGCCCCGGCTTCCGTGCAGCGAGTAGGCCGCAATCCGCGGGAGCCAGGAGACCGGCTCCCCGATTCCGCAGCTCTCACTCACTGCCTGCTCTGCTGCCTTGGGATGTTGATCTAGGCGTTTAGGGAGAATAATAGTCGTGTAGAGGCTAGTTTATAATAATGAAACTCCCAGATCCCTGGGAGCTCACTGGAAAAGCAGCCTGCTCATTCAGCCTCCAGGCCACGCCCCCATAGAATCTTTGTTTTAACCAACGGAGAGAGTGCTCAGTTTTTTCGGCCAACAAAGCGTTCAAGGCCGCCTTAGCGATGGCAAGATGTGCGTAGAGTGAGTGAGAGGGTCGCTGCTTGTGTTGGGTTTCCAGGTTGTGAACCTCATCTGTGAGCAAAGCCAATCTTTGTTTGTGTTCCCTGTTCCTATGTGAGGCGTAACTAATAATATGACCTCTTATAACGGCCTTGTGCGCTTCCCATATCTGTGGGGTACAAGAGGAGTCAGTGATGTTCAAAGAGAAATAGTCTGCAATAGCTAATTTTATATTTTCCTGGAACTGAGGGATTTTCAATAATGTTTCATTTAAACGCCAGTTAGGTCGGGTTGCCGGAGTGTCGAGAAAATCGAATGTGGCGGTAATGATAAAGTGATCCGACCATGGGTTGGTGATGATGGATGAGCCGGATATATGTTTGGAGGCCAGGGTACAGCAGAAGAAAAGATCAATTCGGGAGTAAGATTGGTGTGGAATCGAAAAGAAAGTGTAGTCCTTGGTCGTGGTATTTAGGGCCCGCCAAACGTAGAAGAAACCGGATTCCCGTACATGCTTGTTTAGAGATCGGGATGAAGTGTCGCATTGTAAATGTGATTGATGGGAAGATTTATCTAGTTGGGTATCCGGGATGGTATTAAAATCACCCCCTAGTATTAGATAACCTTTTCTAACTTTAGACAGTGTGGAGAAGAAGGAGTTAAAGAAGGATGTGTGCCCGGAGTTAGGGGCGTAAACAGTGGCTATTGTGCATTTTAAGTGTCCAAGTTTACCCATTAATATAATAAAACGCCTGTCCCTATCCATGTGTGAGAAGCATAGATTAAATGGAGTTTTAAAGTTGATCATAATGGCCACCTCATGATGGGGTAAATTTACTAAGATTCGTGTTTTCCCGTTTGAGGTCAAAGTTCAATCACAAATGACATCGAAAGTGTAAATATGCAACTTTTTGAATTGATTACGACTAATTTACTAAGCTGCCATATTCTGCATTTTCGGGTTTTCCGATGTCGATGTCATTCGTTTTTTTTGGCAGTGTTTTACGTGAGTGACTTGTAAAACACTGCCGACTTTAATACAATGAATCTCGGCCGGATCTGAGAGATCCGTGCTGGGCTTCATTGTGCACTTTGTTTAAAAAAAAAATAAAGTTTAAATTGTAACCAATGGTGGGAACTTTCAGGTCAGCGGTGAGGTCACTTTCGGTCAACCGCTGACCTGAAAGTTCCCACCATTGGTTACAATGGAGCGCATGGGCGCTACATTGTAACACTGCCGTGTGCCGCCTGTCATACAGTACAGGAGCACACAGCCAATCAGGAGGGTGCCACAACGTGGCACTCCCTGATTGGCTGAAGAAACCCACTTAGACATCAGTCAGAGTGGGTTTCTGGCATTCGGGGAAAGGGGTCCCATGTGAAAACATGGGTCCCCTTTCAGTTCGTGGTCGGGTATCCGTTTTTTTATTTTTTCAAGTACGTGGATTACAAAAGGATTTACCGAGGAGCCTTCAACCATGGATTATGTGAGTATAATTTTTTCTACAGGTACACCATGGATTCTACTGGAGAAGAGGACCGACCTGCGTGGGAACATAAGGTAAGTATGTGTATATGGAGGTGTGGATGGATGTATTAAAGTTATACTTTCAAGGTGTGTGTGTAATGTCTTTATTGGGGTATTTTTTTAGTAGTAGTACTACAGGTACCAGCGGGCCCATTTTTCCGCCGCATGCTGGTACTTGTGGTTCTCCAAGTACCAGCTTACGGGGGAGGCTTGCTGGGCCTTGTAGTACAGCTACTAAAAACAATATAAATCACTTTTCTCAAAGGCTATCAGCCCCCCATCCGCAGCCCATTGGATGGGCGGGACAGCCTCGGGCTTCACCCCTGGCCCTTGGGTGGCTGGGGGGGGACCCCTTGATTGAAGGGGTCCCCACTCCCCCAGGGTACCCCGGCCAGGGGTGACTAGTTGGATATTTGATGCCACGGCCGCAAGGCACTGTATAAAAGTGACCTCCGGCTGTGGCATTATCTGTCCAGCTAGTGGAGCCCGGTGCTGGTTTCAAAAATATGGGGGACCCCTACTCTTTTTGTCCCCCGTATTTTTGGAACCAGGACCAGGCGCAGAGCCCGATGCTGGTTGCTTAAATATGGGGGAACCCCTGTCCATTTTTTCCCCATATTTCTGCAACCAGGATCGGCTCAAAGAGCCCGAGGCTGGTTTGCCTTAGGAGGGGGGACCCCACGCAATTTTTTTTCTGATAATTTAGAACATTTCCCCCCCCTTCCCACTGAAAAACATGCACGGATCTCATGGATCCGTGCATGCCTATACAAACACGGGATAAAAAAGCAGGTCTGTTTTTTTTTAGCACTTTTTCACAATTTGTATTTTATCACGGCAGTGTTTGGCTATTGTCGGCAGTGTTTGTGTTTTGCACTTTTTAGTAAATTCCCGATTTCTAGCAAATTGCAGGCGTATTTGACCGATGGTGTATTGATTCGTGATTTTTTCCTAGGACTTCCAAATATTACGAATGCCCTCAACACTGCCGTCATTTTTGCTTAGTAAATTACCGAGATGACACTTTGAAGAAAAAAACGGCATCTCGGTCAAAATCGGGACCTTAGTAAATATACCCCTATGTTTTGAATGACTCGAAGAGTAATAAACCATCGGGTAGCGTTTGGTAGTAAGGGTTGGTTGTGACTGGGCTTTAAAATGAGTTTCCTGAATGAGTACTATTCCCGCTTTAAGAGTTTAAAGAGAATGAAATAAGGAAGAACGTTTCTGAGGGGTGTTGAGGCCTTTGACGTTCAGAGACGCCATCAACAGGTGCATCGTGAGAAGCAATTAAATGGAGAAGGAAGAAGAGAAGAGAAAATAAGAGAGAGAGAATAAAAAAGGGGGGAGAGAACAGGTGGGGGGTCCCAGCCCGTCAGAAGAAAGAGGAGAGTAAAAGATAGTCAACCAGGAGAGGGTGGTGAAAAGGGGAGGGGTCCGTGCAAAAGTTCCTCAAGACCAGCAAAGAGGAACAGGCACAGAAGTTAGGACCAACTGGTCCAGAGTGAGGAAGTACCGGGTACTAACCGTACTCCCTCCAAGGAGATATGATGAAAGAAAAGTGTGTTTACAGTTAAGAGTTCAGCGATGTGAACTCGTGGATTATATAGAGTGAGTGAGGGGCCATGGGCCTCCAGTGGTGGGATAATCAATAAGTGAATTGACAATGGCCATAAGGTGAGGGTCGTGGGAGAGGAGTGACATAGAATGTATGCAAAAGCCATTAAAAAATAAACAGTAACATTGGTTAAACATGTACAGATCCAACGAGACGGACCCGTCAACGGCAACCTCCACAATCATTCCTCAAATATATTGTCAAGGAAGTTGCCATACTCCCCAGTGAGGCACACCGGGTCATACGCCGAAACATAACCAGTATGGCCAGGACGCCTTCAGAAAAACAAAACAAAAATCAAGGCGAGATGGGGAGGATCCTGCAACTAATATGTGAAAATATGGATGTGCTAGGTACAGTGGAAAAACTAAGCAATGCTTAAAAAAGGCAAATATCAGCAGGAGAATGCAAGGCTTAAAACACTAAGAACATATAGAAGGGAGACATATAATAGATAATACACAACATGCATAAAATGTTAACCGGTAGAGTGATCCAGGGCATATAAAACTGGGCTATGCGTAAGCTAGGGCATGTCTATCAAAAGAAAGTATAGATATCCATAGATGCGAGAATGGCTAGGTTGTCTGATGGTTGGAGGCTGTCGCTGGCGGTGAGTCTGAGTCCTCCAAGTGCAACAGAAAGTCTCTACCTTCTCTCGGGTCTTTGACAATGATTGTTTTTCCGTTGAGGTCTATCAGTAGCTTGAAAGGGAACCCCCAGCGGTATCGAATTCCATGTACACGAAGCGCGGAAGTCAGATCTTTAAGATCTTTCCTTTGAGTAGCGTGGAGGGAGCCAAGTCCTGAAAAAATTGTAGCTTAGCATTTTCGAATAGTATATATGGCTTGTTCCGGGTTGGATTAAGAACCAGTTCCTTGTCCTTAAAGTTAAGAAAACGCAAAACGACATCCCTGGGGGGGTCAACATCATGCGGTCTAGGTTGGAGAGCTCTGTGGGCTCTCTCTAAAGGTAGTGCTCGAGACCCCAGGGTTGGAACGATGGTGGAGAACAGCTTGTGCAGGTACATCTGGAGAGTCACGGGAAGAATGGACTCTGGAACATTACGTATGCGGAGGTTATTTCTTCTTTCGCGATTCTCCATATCCTCGTTCTTGTCGCGTAATTCCGATATGTCCCGAATAAGATGGTCGATGTCTCTGATGGTCTCGCTCTGTTCCTTGTGAAGAGTGTCCTGTCGGTATTCCAGTTTGGAGGTTCTAGAGGACAGAGATGTTATATCCGATTTAATGGAAGCAACCACATTGTCCAGCTTGGACTCCAATAATTCCTTGAAGTCCATGATGAGCGATTTTAGGGCCAGAATGAATTCCTTGGTGGATAGAGCAGGAGACGAGGCTGAGTCCTCCTTGTCCGACATCGAGAGGCTAGGTGAGGGGGGACCCATGAGTGAGGATGGTTTGTCAGCTCTGTCGGCCGTGGTGAAATGTTGGGTTATGTCCGTTCCAGCTCGCTTTCTGGTGGCGGCGGTGGATTTAGACATAGTAGCGCCACAAAAGACTGGTCGAGGTGGGATGGATCAGATAAAGTGCCAAAGCAGCACACATTGATGTGCAAGCGGGTTGGCCAGAGAATGAATCACTGGAGGGCTGGGGTAAGGTGTGTTCAGTGGGACATGGGGCCCGTCGGCAGTAGTGTAGAAGGGGTGTCACAGGTTACAGACTGGTTCGTATTGTTATGCGGCTGTGGTCAAAGTAGCATTAGGCAAAACAGGGGAAACGGTCACCCCTGTGTGGAGAATCAAGTAATAATCATAATCCCCTGAGGGGGGTATCGGGATGCCAGCCATATGAAGTGAGGAGGAGGGGATCCACAGGAATGCTCCCCGATTCCGCGGACCGTACCCATTGGCGGCAGGAGGGGCAGGAAGGTAAGGGGATTAAAGGAGTGGAGCGCTGGCAGCTCAGGGAGTGAGATTTATGGCCTGGAAGGCAATTAGATAGGAGAGCCCAGGAGATGTACATCCACTCGCTCAGGCAGTCAGCTCCTCCTCCTTAAAAAGTATTTTTAAGTACTTATACTGAACCTTCAGGTGAGTCACTTATAGTCAGGTTCATCAAGTTCAGACATGCACTACTGTGATCCTTAACTACAGTAATTCTCCATCTAGTATATTGTTTAGGCAAACCTGCAAGCAGCCAGGCAATTAATGAAGTGCATCCACATTTGGACATTTCTGCCTATTTTATGTTTCTACTGGACATAAGTTGCAGCTGAATACTAAAGGGCTGGGGCTTCATGTCATTAGGTCCGGCCTCTTGCAACAAAATGCCACCAATAGCTGGTCCGTGTGAAAGAGCAAAACATAAACAGAGCAATTTGAGTTATTTCAGCCCTATCCCCTTCATACAGACCCGTGGTCAGGGCTGCCACCAGAAATTGAGGGGCCCGGGACTGACAAAATAGGCAGCCCCCCCCCCCCCCCACACACACACACACACACACACACACACACACACTTTTACAAAAAATATTTAACACCTTATTAAAAAAAATAAAAAAAAAATACATTATCAAACATGATGGGGGTCATGAAATATTCAAGGGGTGGGGAATCATTAAATATTTATGAGGTGGGGTAACATTAAATAAGGTGATTTACCCCGAAACACCGCACTACATAACTACACTACATCCCCCCTACACGCTGCACTACATCACTACGCTACCCCCGTCCCTATATGCCACACTACATCACTACGCTAGAACCCCCCATTTGCTGCACTACATAACTACACTATACCCCCCATACATCATACTGTATCACCACACTGCACTACGCTACTCACAATAAAATTAAAACATCCCAGTTACTCTTTTTACATGAGCTCACCGTGATTTCTCTCCCCAACGGAGCTCCAGACCGAGTAGAGTGAGAGCAGCAGACTGGAGTGTAAGGAGGGGGAAGGCTAGATCTACTTTTTGGGAGAGAGAAGAGTGGAGGGGAAGAAGGGGGCGGGGCCTAGTTCTACAGACAGGAGAGAGCACAGAGGGGAGAGAGCTAGGTACAGGGAAAGAAGGGGGCAGGCTGGGGAGATAAAGGGGTGGGGCCTATTCCTACAGAGGGGAGAGAGCAAGGCACAGGGGATGAAGGGGGCGGGCTGAGAGGAAGGGGGCGGTGCCCATTCCTACAGACGGGAGAGCAGGAATGGCAGAGAGCAAGGTACAGGGGAAGAAGGGGGCGGGCTGAGGGCATGGCGGGGCGGTGCCTATTCCTACAGAAAAGAGAGCACAGATGAAAGAGCAAGGTACAGGAGAAGAAGGGGCGGGGCCTATTGATACAGACAGGAGACAGCGCGGATGGCAGACAGCAAGGTACAGGGGAAGAAGGGGGCGGACTGAATGTAGGGGGCGGGGCCTATTCTTATAGACGGGGGAGAGCACGGAGGGCAGAGAGCAAAGTACAGGAGAAGATCGGTGGCGGGCAGCGTGGATCTGCGGTGGACGGTGGCAGGCAGAGGGGAGCAGCCTGCGGCCCGCCAATGACAACCTCAGGGGAAGGGGAGTGGCGGCAGTCACCGCCGGGCTTAGCTATGACAGGCTGTTTGAACAGCCCGGTGCCCTCCACTCTCTATCAGAGTGGCCGGGCCCGGGACAAGTGTACACAGGGCACCCGCGGCACCCGCTTGATGGCGGCCCTGCCCACGGTTCATGGTATTATCTCTCCATTCTACCCGTTTATTTAGGAAGTGAGCGGAATGTGGGAGATCCACCCACTTTTCCAGAAGTTTGGTAGAATACCTGAAAAAATCTGTAGTCTCCTGCACCTTCCTGGAGAGTAGGTATATATGCATTGGGGCTGATTCTGAGTAGCAAAGAAAAAAAATAAAATTTTGCAAAACAAGGTGTGCACATCCATTTTTTTGCATGAAGGGTAAATAATGGTTGCTTTTGCCAATGGCCCCCAAATGCTGCAAAGCTTAATTTTTACACTGTTTCCAGTAATTTTAGCTTTGCTAAATTTTAAGGACATTCAAAAACACTATTACATTCTGCTTCAGCGTTCTGATTCTGTGCATTTACTGTGCATGTCAGGTAAGGCTGACAGAGAGGTGATCTACTATGGGCTAAGAGAGAGAGACGGTGAGAGAGAAGAGAGAGGGAGAGAGAGAGAGGGAAAGAGAAACAGAGATGGAGGGAGTGAGGGAGTGACAGGTAGAGAGATGCAAAGACAGGCAGAGAAAGAAATATGGAAAAAGAGGGGGAGAGACAGACACAGAAATAAGAAGAGAGAGAGATGGGGAGAGAGATAGGGAGAGACGGAGGGAGAGAGATTAACGCAGAGACAGGGCAAGAGAGAGACAGGGAGAAGGGAAATGGAAGAGAGAGAGACAAATGGAAGGAGAGACACAGGGAAAAAGTTGGAGGGATAGAGAAAGAGTGACGGGGAGAGAGATGGAGACAGAGGGACAGAGGCAGAGGGAGAGAGATACAGAGACAGAGAGAGTGACGGGGAGAGAGACATAGGGGGAAGGAGGGAGAGAGATGGGTGGAGGGAGAGAGAGACAGGGAAAGAGATGGGGAGAGTGACAGACAGGAAGAGAGAAAGAGACACAGAAACAGGATGAGGGAGAGAGATGGGGACAGGGAGAGAAACACAGAAACTGAGGGAGAGAGACAGAGATGGAGGGAGAGAGACAGAGAGACTGAGGAAGAGAGACAGGGAGAGATGGAGGGAGACATGGAGAGGCAGATACGGAGGGAGAGAGAGGCAGAGATGGAGGGAGAGAAACATAGACGGAGAGTGAAACAGTGAGAGAGAGAGGGGACAGAGACAGGAAGAGAGAGGAAGAGAGACAGGGAGAGAGAGATGGGGGGAGAGAAGGAGAGAGATAGAGACAGGGAGGTAGAGAGAGGGAGACAGACACAGAAGGAGAGTGAAACAGTGAGAGAGAGAGATGGGGACAGGGAGAGAGATGGGGAAAGAGAGATAGGGAGAGGGAAGGGGAGAGAGAGAGATGGGGAGAGGGAGACAGGGAGAGAGACAGGGACACAGAGGCCAGGAGAGGGAGATAGAGACAGGGAGAGAGGGGGAGAGAGACATGGAGAGTGGGGGAAGAGCCAAGGAGGAAGTGTGATAGAGAGGAAGAGAGATAGAGAGGGAGACACATGAGAATTGGTTCGAGTGTACAGTGGAGCAGCATCCTGACCCCTCAATGGCAGTGAGTTGTTTTATGTGTCCTCACTCTCCACTGTTTGGGATGGATGTGCTGCTAAGGGCTTGACTGCCCATGTTGGTGGTGCCGATCCTAGATCTGAGTTCCGCCTGTGTACAGTCACACCAGCATGGTCTCCTATGCTGCGCGAGACATCCAGGTCTTGGGTCTGGTGCGAGAGAGTCTGTTATAGTGTAATGGGAGGAGGGGGGGTAGGACATGGACACTGCCACCATATGCTCCATATGTGAGCACCGAGTCGCTAGGTCACAGAGGGGGAGCCCCGCACTGATGTTGATTGATGCTCCACCTCTGCTTGGTGGCTCTTCTGTTGAAACAGGCAGGTGAGGGTTGGGAGACAATGGAGGAGTCATGTGCCCCCTTCAGGGCTGGATCCTGGCGGCAACTGACTCCATTGCCTCCAGGAGTTCATCCCCTTCTCAGGACACTTGCAGGGGTGCCTTGGATTGGTAGCCCAGGATCAATTGAAATTATTTATGGTCAATGTAAAAGGCACAACCAGTGCTGGTGGCTGTCAATCATAACATATGTGGACAAACAGAAGCAAATCCTGCCCCTCACTACACAATTGAACCTAAAGATGACATATAAACATGATTTAATATTTATTTCTAAATTTCTCAATAACCAATTTTTGGCCCATCGGTGCAGTGAAAAAAATTCTGATCTTCTAGGGCGCCGTGATTCAAAAAAGTTTGGGAACCACTGTACTATGCTGAGTCACACATACTTTATGAGAATTATGTCCTGAAATATAGGTATAATGGAGGTCAATCCGAGTTGTTCGCTCGCAAGGCGATTTTAGCAGAGTTGCTCACGCTAAGCCGCCGCCTACTGGGAGTGAATCTTAGCACCTTAAAATTGCGAACGACGTATTCGCAATTTTGCGATTACAAACTTCTTAGCAGTTTCAGAGTAGCTTCAGACTTACTCGGCATCTGCGATCAGTTCAGTGCTTGTCGTTCCTGGTTTGACGTCACAAACACACCCAGCGTTCGCCCAGACACTCCTCCGTTTCTCCAGCCACTCCTGCGTTTTTTCCGGAAACGGTAGCGTTTTTTCCCACACGCCCATAAAACGGCCTGTTTCCGCCCAGAAACACCCATTTCCTGTCAATCACACTACGATCGCCTGAGCGAAGAAAAAGCCGTGAGTAAAAATCCTAACTTCATAGCAAATTTACTTGGCGCAGTCGCAGTGCGGACATTGCGCATGCGCACTAAGCGGAAAATCGCTGCGATGCGATGAAATTTACCGAGCGAACAACTCGGAATGAGGGCCAATGTTTATCAATTTAATACATTTTTACTTTATACTTATACTGGTTCATTACATGGACACAATATTTTTCATCTTAATTTCCACTTTTGTATGTGATTCCATACAACGAATTGTGAGTCAATTATTACTGGGCATATTTTCAGTTTAAATTCACCAACATACAGTATATAGATTTTCTGGATCTTCTGGACCACTTTTTAATAACAACAGTCTGGAACGCTAATACTTCACGTTTTCCAGGTTACCTGTGGATTTTTAAAATGTGACAGTTGGTGATACACAGTGCAGCTGCCTGGTGACCTGGAAAACATGAACTGTTAGGGGCCCTTGAAGACTAAGTTTAGGAACCACTGACCTACGTAGTGCTTCATTATGCTGCTTAGTCGCCATTCAATATGATGATAATGACTTTTGTTCTTAAAAAGTGGCCCAGAAGATCCAGAAAAGCAATAGATGCTTCACTATACATATTCGTGAATTTAAACAGAAAAACATTAGTTTTAAGAAAAGAAATAAAATCATGTCCCAATTGTGCAACTTCATCCTAAACAATAAATAAATTATCAATTTAAAATCCATAGTGGATCAGGTTCAACTTATAGCTGGTCACACAAAGGAATACAAATGGTCCCATATAGAGCTTGGCAGGGCGTAAACGAATATACAGTATGCTGAAGTTAATACAACAAGCTTCTATTGAGGGGTTTTCCTTTGCATTTTGTAAACCACAATTTTGGTCTGTTCGCCACACAAAGAACTGTTCTGCCAAATTTACTTCATTGCCAAAGGATTTCTGGTTATAATTTGTATTCTGTTGTAGCAAAACAACGCATGGATAAATTAATTTTGTTTCCAGGTTTCCCACATCATAAAGGCATAAGCCTCACAAATCTATTGTGCAGCCATTTCTTTCACTATGGAACTCTCAGTGTGTGGCTTCCTGCTTCACTCCATCCCTTCCTCACATCCTGACAATGTTGTTAGATTCCATTAAAAGTTTTTGTATCAACTGAGGAGGCTGTAGAGTGAAGAGGTTAATTGAATTTGACTAGAGATAATTGGTGTGTTTGCATGTAGGTTTTAAATACAAACTTTTGAAAACTTTCGCAGCTGCAGATATAAACTACAAACAGACCCTTGAAAGGCTTTGTGGATGTGTTGACCCCTGCAATACACAGTGACCTTCACTTATCAGTATAACTCATGTTTTCACATAATGACTGGTTTGTAGGTATAAAAGCAAAGCAAATAAATGTTCATCTTGGTGAAACAAACATTTTTTTAGATGCATCATTGACAAGCTTTCTTGTCTACCTAGTGATTCCACCTCTTTAGGAGAATGTGCTATACTGCTACTGTCACATGTAACCTCTAGGCTCACTTACCGACTTTCTCATTTAATTAATGACGTGGTTGGGCTGGTTAATGCAACCCACAAGACCAGAACACACATCTTCTGAAATACAATACTGCTTGCTACTGTGACTATTCCAATAATAACCTTATTGGCTACAGGTTGTCCTATTCCAACCAACAGATTATGGACCACAGATGAGCAGGAGATGACGACTAATAACAAAGAGGTGCTTTGGCCCTAGTCTAAAGCATCAAACAAAATAGCCGTTTATAATAGCAATCCCAATTCTCTTCTGTCGACTGGCAATTTTTGGTATTGCCACTGTTTATGTGAATAAGGCAGCACCAATAAGAACACTACTTTGGGTACATTCATCGAGATTCACACTATATAGAGAAGGATGAAGACATTTTATCGGACATGAAGAAGCATGACTGCATGGAATTTAAAAAAAAATTGTTTAATTTTCCTGCAATAAGACAGCCTGGCATTTTCAACACTTTCAAAAGAAAACCTTTTACATTAGAAACCCTTTTATAAGAAAGTGCCATTGGTGTAACAGTTGTCAGAAATGATCAGAATCACAAGCTGGGAATGCCGAACATTTTTCAGAAGAATCCTTGTCTGCAGTGTGCTTCTATCCTGTCTGTGACTCTGGCTTCCAATTTTCTAATATCACAAAAGAGCATTGCAGTAATTACTGCTGTGTCAGTTTTGCCAACTGTAACTGTCCATAGTGTCCTATTGTTTAGCTCTAATTAAAACTAATTGCAACGTTTTTTCTTTTTCTAAGTTTGGCAATTCCACAGTTAGGGACAAACATATTCATTCTTCCTGTCCTTTCTGTGACCACATTAAATATGAGAACAGAGTCTGACACAAACCATTCATTCCCATTAAAATATTTTATCTTCCATTTATTTATTAGCATTTACATATATAGCACCAGAATATTCCATCACACTTTACAATTTCTGCATTTAATGTACCTGCAAAAAGCAGGCCATGATTTACTGGGATGCAGTTAATTTCCCGAACAACAGACAACAGAACAACAGGACAACAGAACAACAATGCGTCAGGCAGGAATCCTGACAGCATGGGAAATGCTGGTGGTCGAAATCCCGACCGCAGCCCGGTATTCCCATTTGGGTGGTGGGTCCAAGCCACCCCCCGAGTGGGAATATAATAATGTGGCGAGCAAAGCAAGCCACCGCACCTGAAACCACAAGGGGTCTCGCTGCCTCGTTGTCAGGATTCTGGCTGGAAAAGCAGGCCAAGATTTCCTATATCCAAGAAAGGTAGGCACATCATATTGATACTATTCTATCTTTGTGTTTCACCACAAAATGTATATTCTACATGAATGCACAGTTTACATAATAGTAGTAGTAGTTGTAGTAGTAGTAGTAGTAGTAGTAGTAGTAGTAGTAGTAGTAGTAGTAATAGTAGTAGTAATAATAATAATAATAATAATAATAATTTCAT
Source organism: Pseudophryne corroboree (assembly GCF_028390025.1). Lineage (NCBI taxonomy): Eukaryota > Metazoa > Chordata > Amphibia > Anura > Myobatrachidae > Pseudophryne > Pseudophryne corroboree. Next base: position 242,823,425 of record NC_086453.1, on the reverse strand, counting down.
GATGATGATGATGATGATAATGATTAGCCCCAGATCCATGCCACGAAAAATAAAATGTAAATGTGTGGCCAAAATGATTTCCTTCTGTGTACTATTGGAAGGCATATATTTACAAAACACCACAGACCGGATGTTATGACGCCCGAGTTTGGCAGTCGTACGGGATGCCGACCGAACTCAGGCTTTTTTTTAAAGGGGCACTGACTTAAAAGTCATGGTTTTGCCTTGTAAGTTTTTGCCCCTTTTAAAAAATGTCTGAGTTCAGCCTGCATCCCACATGGCCACCGAACTCAGGCGTCATTATATTCGGCTCCACATCTGATATGGTAGATACAATAATGATATCTGAAAATGCTATATATAAAATATAAAAATAAACCTATGTACTCTGGTTTCCCCTCACAATCCAAAAATATACTAGTAAGTTAATTGGATCCCAACAAAAATTATCCATAATGTGTGCATGTACATGGGCAGACTAGATTGGCCAAGTGGTTCTTATCTACCATCAAATTTTATGTTTCTATGCATTTACCAATGTAAAATGAAAGTCAAAATACAGATAATAACCACAATGATCACATGCACATGGGCATACCAATGCAAAGTTCAGGAATATAATATAATTATATTGTATATAACGCACTACTGCTGCAAACAAAAAGTGATTTTAAGATTAAAGCTACAACTGTAATAAATTCAGATATAATGTAATCAAAAGCTTCAATGGTCAGGACTGGTAGGTCCCGATCGCCATAGTGGAGCCGCTACCCCCCCATTCCCCGATGCTGCCACATGTGTCACAGCTGTATACACACACAGCCTGGCTGATAGGAGTGTTTTACCCAATCAGCCAGGATCGAACAAGTATGTTCCCAGCTTAAGGCTTACTGGTCAGTAGTTCCTTCTTGCTTCCACTTTTGTGCAGTGGGACTATGGGGGTTATTCAGGTATGTTAGCAAACCAAAAAAGTAAGCATCTGGGCATAACAATATTGCATTGCAGGTGGGGCAGATGTAACATGTGCAGAGAGATTTTGATTTGGGAGGGTTATATTGTTTCTGTGCAGGGTAAAAACTAGCTGCTTAATTTGTATACTGCAATTTAGTTTTCAGTTTGAACACACCCCACCCGAATATAACTCTTTCTGTAAATGTTACCTACACAGTGCAATATGGTTTTGCCCAATTGCTTATTTTTTTGGTTTGCCAACAAACCTGAATAAGGTTTGATCTTTTGGAATTACTCTTGTAGCAAGTGATTTGTTGAATAAATCTGTTAATGGTGTTACAATCACCCCTTTTAGTTATTTTAGTATCATTGGATGTATCCCATCTAGCCCTAATGATTTACCTTCTTTCATGTTTGAGAGTTCTGTTCTCTGTTCTTGTATCTACTGTACCTCATTTTTTATGAATATACTTGCATTTTTCTGCGGCCCCTTCCCCTCTTTTTCTGCAGTAAATATTGCACAAAAATAGTTATTAAGTAGATCTGCTATTTCATTGTCTCCCTTATCGATACTTTCACTTTTTTACTTTAGTCTTATTGATATCCCTCCTTATTTTTTACTTATAAACCTAAAAAACTGTTTTGCCTCCTTTATCTACAAAAATTGCCATTTTCTCTTTAGCTTGAGCCTTTGCACATCTTATCAACTTCTTAGCTTCCTTCTGTCTGACAAGATACGCCACTTTCTCTTCATTATTCTGAGTCTGCTTATAATTCTACAATAACTTTTTTTTTTACTTTCACAATACTTGCTACTTCTTTTGCAAACCACACTGGCTTCTATTTCCTTGTGCTTTTTGTAACCCTTTTGATACAAAAGTCTGTTGCTTTTAGTATTGCACTTTTTCATTTCCCACTTCTGCTTTAGTCCTTTAAGTGATTTCACGCTGACAAAAATCACTTACACATTTTCTCATCTCTACAAACCCAGCCTTCCTAAAATCAAACACCTTTTTTTTGTCGGTCTCTGCCTTTATACTAAACCATAGTACTTGATGGTCACTGGATTCTCTTTTGCCATTTGTAAGTACAGTACTACAGTAAGTCTAATATTGTGTCTTTGGGAGTGGATTTCTTCACCAATTGCTTCCCCCTTAGGTTTGGGCATAACTACTTACTGTACTATTCTTCAAATATGTCAGCCATGGGTCATGTGTCAGATCAATCTGGTGCTTCAGGTGATGCACTTTCTACCTTAGCGCTATGACCAGACACAGCTGTTGCATTGTCTTCTTTATTTACTGAGTCATCAAGTTCCTTTCAGGAATCGATATGCAGGTGAGTTAAGCGTAGGAGGTATAGTAAGCACAAGTCCCATAAGCACACTAAATGTTCTAGATCATCGAGGGATAATAGTACTGATAGTACTGATAGGCACCTAGGTGTTGTCATGCAGTGTGTCAACAACGCTGTGCTGCATGACTCATGGAATAGAAAGCACAAATGCATTTGGAAAGTCAAATACATGGACATTTTTGAGCTTACTTCTGTCACGGATGTTTGGCTGTGGACACAGACTAGGTGTTGTACAGTAGCTGGGATGGGATCAGTAAGGCCTGGATGGAAACTGGGTGGTCTAATGTAACTTTTCTTCATGCAGCCGGGAATAGAAAAGAGACAGCTGGATATTCTTCTTGATCTCTGTGCTGCTTTTGACACTGTTGACCACTCTCTTCTCATACAAACACAACAATCCCTAGGTCTCCAGAGCACAGATCTTTGTTGGTTCTCAACCTACCTATCTAGTCACTCTTTCAGTGTTCATTTCTCTGAATCCATCTCCTCTTTGCTACCTCTATCAGTTGGAGTACCGGAAGGCCCAGTCTTAGGTTCTCTGCTTCTCTCAATCTATACCACATCTCTTGGCAAACTAATCATCTCTTTCAGATTTCAGCATCATCTGTATGAGGATGATACTTAAATCTACCTATCCTCCCCAGATTTGTTATCATCTGTATTGGGTCGTGTCACTGAATGCCTTTTGCCATTTCATCTTGGATGACATCTCACCACCTCGAACTTAATATCTCCAAAACAGAATTAGTTATATTTCCACCGGACAATAATAGTTAACAACCCTATATCTCTAGCACTGCTGGTAACTCAACAATCAACCCTACCCCACATTTTCGCTGCCTAGGTTTCATTCTTGACTCTAAACTGTCCTTTGTTCCTCACATTCAATCGGTCTCAAAATCATGTTACTTACATCTAAGTAATATATCCAAAATATGACCATATTTTACACAAGACACAGCAAAAACTCTAATCCATGTACTCATTATATCACACATTTATATTTGCAATAGTCTCCTGACTTGTCTTCCCAAATATAGGCTCTCACCACTACAATCCATTTTAAATGCAGCTGCGAGGCTGATTTTCCTCGCTAGATATTTATTGATCCACTGTGTCAGTCCCTCCATTGGTTATCGTATTCTACCGTATTCAATATAAAATACTTTTACTAACATACAAGGCTATGTGCCAAACTGCACCAACATACATCTCTTCGCTCATCTCAAAATATCTCCCTACCCAAGCTCTCTGCTCTGCACAAGATCTGCATCTATCATCCACACGCATTACTTGCTCTCACTCAAAATTACAGGAATTTATCTGGGCTACCCCCACTCTGTGGATTGCCCTCCCATGCACAATAAGACTCACCTCTAGTCTCCAAACCTTCAAGTGTTTCCTAAAAACTCACCTCTTTAGACAAGCTTTTCATATTTCGGACCATCCCACATAAGCCTCCCTAGGTTTGGGCTGCATTCTGGGGGGATAGGGTTAGGCTGCGGGTAGGGGCAGTTAGGGTTAGGCACCCCTCTTGGAGGGTGAAGGGTTAGGGTTAGGCTGCAAGGAGAGGGTTAGGTTTAGGCAGCGGGGACAGAGGGCTAGGGTTAGGCACCTACTGGGGGTGGTTAGGGTTAGGCACCAAGGGGGCAGTTTAGGGTTAGGGCGCAGGGAGGGAGCGTTAGGGGTTGGGGTTAGGGAGTGGGGAAATTCCCCCTTACTCACCCCTGTTGGCTTACCAGACATCGGTGACTCATACTGCTACCCTTGATATATATATATATATATATATATATATATATATGAAGTGTAAAACAGCGGCACTCACAGCTTGTAGAAACGGGTAAATAAACAGCCACAGTCCGTATAGCAAATTAACGTTTCAATCAAAGATTGTCGTCAGGATTACCCGTTTCTACAAGCTGTGAGTGCCGCTGTTTTACACTTCATATTTATCCATTCATGGTTATGAGGGCACCGGGCGCAGTTATTTAAATTTGTTGGAGTGCCGGACATATTCCCAGTATATATATATATATATATATATATAAAAGTAGGTGTAAACGGCGGCACTCAAGCAGACTGATATAACTGTTCAATGAGATGTCAGTTTAATGGGCCCATTAAACTGACATCTCATTGAACAGTTGTATCAGTCTGCTTGAGTGCCGCCATTTACACCTGATTCTGTATTGTGGAATTTGGATATTCCACCTGGATGGCACTGCAGCAGTTAACGTGGATGAGAGGAGTGCTGGGCTTATTGGAATTTATATATATATATATACACACACACACACACACACACACATACATACATTACCCATGATAAATAATTGTATCCGATGTAACTTTGTTTATTGTGAACCCTAAACCATCCATAGCGCAAACACATTGGGCCTGATTCACACACATGGGGAAATGTAATAGGGTGAGAGAATCAGAAAGTGAGAGATTTTGGTAAAATTCTCCTGTTTTTTTTAAAAGTGGCAATCATTTACATGGCAAAACCAGGTTGATTTTGCCATGTAAACGATTGCCACTTTAAAAAAATAGGAGAATTTTACCAAAATCTCTCACTTTCTGATTCTCATACCCCAGTGGTGGCCAACCAGTGGCTCTTGAGCCACATGCGGCTCTTTCTTTCTTCAAATGTGGCTCCTAAAACACAAAGTCACATGACCACAACAGATTCGGTAACCAGTGCACTCCAGAAAGACACGCAGCAGCACTATGGGGACTTAGAACTGAGGGAGCCAGATACTAGAGATGAGACACCCACCAGCAAGTTGGGGGAAGCTGAAGTGACACATGGGGGATCTGGCTGAAGTGACACTGCAGGGTGCTTGCTGAAGTGACAAGAGAGTGCTGGTTGGAGTGACAAGAGGGTGCGAGCTGAAGTGACACATGGGGGAGCTGAAGTGACACATGGGGGAGCTGAAGTGACACATGGGTGAGCTGAATTGTATTACGTGAATCTGACTTTTTCAAAATATTTTATGTGGACGTGGCTTTTTCAATGTATTTTATGTTGGATCTGGCTTTTTCAGTGTATTTTATACCAGGGGCGTCGCCTAACAACCACAAGGCCACACCCCATATTTGCATGCTCGCCTTCGGCTCGATGTCGGCTCTTTGACGTACCTAACACATTTTTTGGGCTCTTTGCCTCTGACTGGTTGGCCACCCCTGTCATACCCTATTACATTTCCCCCACAATGTCAATATTCACACAAATGTTGAAATTATTTTTTCAGCTGTGCATATGTCTAAGTCACTAAAAGTTGCACTGCCCATGCATTCCACAGTGTATGCTCACAGACGCACATTGGCGATTGAGACGCACAGGGTTCTATTCAAAATCCCTGTTTTGTGGTAACAGGGCTTTTCTTTGCTTGGGCTATTCACAGAGCGGGTTACCGTGGAGAAGATCCTGACTTCTTCAGCGGCACCCCTGCTTGGTGCCTGAATCGCATCACCATACTTGAGATTCATGAAAGAACGGAAAGCTCAACTTTACTCTATTCCATGAAGTTCAGATTTGCAATCTCAGGATGGCACAATCTGAACCTCAGTACAAAATTGGCAGGGAAGCTCAATGCTCCCCTGCTCTCTGCCTGGCACCCGGCACTAGCTTCACCACCTGAACTCCCAGCAGCCCCTGTAGCCTCCCGCGATCTCAGCCTGCGACACATGCGCAGAAGGTACCCGCCGGCTGACTTCAATCAATGCAGAGGGAACCACAGGAGAAGACAGCACCGCCGGAGGCCAGGATACCAGATTGCATCACCTGAAAGGTGAGTATACATGAATTGCTACTTACCAAAGCTATATATTGCATAGAACTGATGCTATGTATAGTGATAAGTAATCATTTATTTTTCATTTTGTACATGAATAGGCACCACAGTCTAAAACATATATTGGAAGTGTTTTGGGGCATTCCTGGGCAGTGGCTATTCAGAAGCACAGAAATGCATAGTTTTGTGGGCATTTTATAGGAGTGTTGCTGTGTGCCATAGCTTAAGGTTATTTAAAGTAGATTATCTAAATGTGGTGTACTGTGTGCAGAGGTGTAGCGTGTAGCCACGGCGCTCGGAGCATGTGCGTGCTATGGCACCCCCCCAAGTGTGCACATAGGGTTTAATTAAAGGGGTATCTCCCCATGACTAGCTCCCCCCTGTGTCTCCCCATGGCTGCCTCCCCTCCCCCGGTGTCTCCCATGGCTGCCTTCCTCCCCTTTAGCTCCGCAACACTGTCTCCCGCCCTCTGTATTCCCATGGCTGCCTTCCCGCTGTGTCTTTCCATGGCTCCCTCCCCATATCTTGACTCTGCATGGCTGCCCCCCAGTGTCTTTGCATGGCTGCCTCCCAGTGTCTTTGCATGGCTGCCCCCAGTGTCTCTGCATGGCTGCCTCCCAGTGTCTTTGCATGGCTGCCCCCAGTGTCTCTGCATGGCTGCCCCCCCATGTCTCTGCATGGCTGCCCCCCTGTGTCTCAGCATGGCTGCCCCCCCTGTGTCTCTGCATGGCTGCCCTCATGTGTCTCAGTCCGCTCCCCCCCCCCCCCGTGTCTCTCCAGTTACATGTCATGCCTTCATCTCAGATCACTGCTGAGAACCTCGTCACTGCAGCGGTGGCTCCTGATCTTCAGTCACAGCGCACGGATGTCATGACGTTGCGCGCTGTGCCAAAAAAACTAAAAACTTTATTGTGCTGGGGTCATCGGGGGGGGGAGCATCCATCCCTCCCCTCCCGCAGAGAAGATGCTGATCTGCTACTGGAAGGACTGCGGACGCGTCGCCCTTGCCAGAGACAGGCGCCTGGAGCATGAGCTCCACTTGCGCCACCCTCGCTACGCCCTTGACTGTGTGTAACCAGCATTAGCTAGGCAATTGCAGACCCCATTTAGTCTTAAGGTAGGAGCTGCCTCTGCTTTTGATTTTCTCCATTCTAATTGCACCACTAAATTGTCTTATAAACTTCTGTTTATGCTCTTAAATACCATGGTATATCAGGTTCAACCTGTTGTATTCTTCTGTACATTATTCTCACTGCAACACTATATTAATACAGTAGGCAATATAAAAGTTTGCATGTGTTAACTATGTTTCAATGTACTCTTTTTAAATATAAAATACAGCACATTTAGTTTTCTGTCTTATTTTGCAGAAAAATGCTGACATTCAAGAACAGATGCCATCATGAAAAGAAGTCATGAAAGAGGATGGATTCCTATAAACCCTAAACACCACCAGTTGAGCACTAGGAAACCCCTCTTACAGTATAACATTATTACCTCGGGTTCCTCAACTTAGCTTCTTCTAGCCTCTCCCCCTCCCCCCTTAAATCCACACTCCATGTGACCAGGTAAACAAGAAGCACAGGTTACGCCACATGTTGTCAAAAAGTTGTTGCTTAACCGCACAACAAATAAAATGATGTCAGGTATACCAAGCCCTAACAAAATAATGGAACTCAAAACTCAAAAGCAAATAAATAAACAAATAAATAAGGAGTTACTTTGCACCTGGACACACTGTGTTGCAAACCAAAATGCGAGGGGTGCAAATACACTCTTTTTTTGCATGCTAGGTAAATAATGGCTGCTTTTGCATGCAGCCCACAAATATTGCACAGCTTTATTTCTACACTGCAATTTAGAGTTCAGCTAGGACATGCCAAATCTAAATCTCTCTGCCCTTATTACTTCTGCCACACCTGTCGTGCAACATGGTTATGCCCAGGTGCAGTTACTCCTTTACTGTGCTTTGATCCCAACTCTGAATTAGTCCCATTTCATGAATATTATTGGATGCTCTTTTATACCAGGTAACTTTCTTTTTAATTTGATAGAATTTAAAATTCTGAAAATATGCTTACTTTCTCCTGAACAGCAGGATTTACTGACAGAGAAGATGATATATAGTTTCTACTTTGTTTCTTGAGCCGTGAATAACAAAAGAAGAAAAAACATGGATAAAAAGATTGTCTTGCCTTGTGGGATGATTGTCTGATTTTACATCTGTACATACACGTGCCCGCACTAGATGTTCATCTGGGGTTAAACTAATAGGAAATACACACCACATTCTCTCTCATTTGATCCTTCCACTTAATGAAGAATCCGTTCACATGAAAAGAGAAATAAAAAGAGAAGAAGGAAAGCTGTTTATTTCTCTCGGAAGTAGATAATGTGATTCATCAGAAAAAATGTCATCAGCTTCCTGTTGCTTCCCGCATTTCCCAGAATTATATGAGTCATTCCATCACACCCTGCAGAGCTTTGTGAATGAGGAGCAAGCTCTCTTCAATCAAGCCAGATCATTCACACAGAACATGCAGAGACCTGACCAGAAGGGCAAAAGACCATTATCTTGGGTCTAAATCAGCATCTGACACTAGTTTAACCCTATAATACCTTTGGGAAGTGTAATATACTGTATGTGATGGGTATTGGGTAAGCCAACTTTTTCAAGGAACATGTATTGAAAATACAGTACTGTACCATGGACAGGTCACAACTAATGTTTGCTACAATGACTGTAAGATAGATGACAACAGTAGGTAAGGCAGTTCTCAAACAACAAGAATTGATTTGAATGTGGTAACTTTATTTTCAGGCCGTAAGCAACCACAGTCTGGAGTCTGAGTGCTCTGGTGGTTTGATATGAATGAATATATAAATAGTTAATTATAAATTAAGCATTTTAATAGTGATATATAGATCAACAATAACAAGTTTGATGTATGAACTGCCTTTCATATGGTGACACTGCAATCTTCCTTTACCAGTTTTATTAAAACCTCAAATCACTATAGTTTATGGTCAGCCCAGCATCATACACATCAGTGTGGTTACTCTTTATTTTGAGTTGCTAAAATGTAGTTAGGTCTACTATTACAGTCAGGATGACCAACAATCTAGAAGCTAGAACTTATAATTCTTTACTCACATAGCTACTAGGGTCCCTTGCAGGCCCGGCGCTACCCGCTCAGCAAAGGGATGCAAAGCAGGTAGGCGCCTGATTGGAGAGGCGCCTTCTTGCTCTGCATCCCTGTGCTGCGCTGCCCTGAGCCTGGCCTGACCCCCTGCTGCTGCCGCCTGCAAATGCAAACTGACAGGCAGCAGCGCCGTCCGTTTAAAGCCCTCCCTCCTTCCCTACAGAGGCATGATGAGCGGATGGAAGATGGGCGGAGCTACACGAACTAAAGGGGGCGGGGTTACACGAACGAAAAGGGGCGGGGCTAAACGGGATCCCCAAGCTGAGGCAGATCCCTTCCCTCCAACCAGCCTGTGATACTGTCTGTAAGTGGATGGAAAAAAGGTGAGAGAAAGTGTGTGTATGTACTGTGTGTATGTACTGTCTGTATATATGTATATGTGTGTATGTATGTGTATATGTATGTATTTGTGTTTGTGTGTGTATAAGTTTCACTTCTGCAGCCTGGGGGAGTGCATGGGCCAGCTGAGGGATCTGCACAGTGCTCAGATAAGTAAAGTACGTGTTTCACGTATTATACAGTCCATTTCTGGCTTGTACATGTGGGGGAAACGTAAACTAGCATTTTAGCACTTTACCTGAGTATGGGGTTGCAGTTGCAGCAGGATTATCATACAACTCCGATTCCGCCCTATAAACAAGTTGATGTCTAAACTGCATGATGAATGAACTGCATGATGAATGAACTGCATGATGAATGAACGCCTCTATTTTCGGCCTATCCAGCATCCAGGTGGTATAAACAACAAACTTCGTATAAATCAATAAATCCCTACTCAGTGCCGTTTCTAGCGGCGGGCGAGCCGTGCAACCGCACGTGGCGCCCGCCGCGGCACTTTGTGACCACTGCTCTCCTCCCTCTTCCTCCCCCCGAGCGCTCCTGCTCGGGGGGCGGGGCTTCGCGGAATGACGCGTTTGCGTCGTGACGTCACGACGCAAACGCGTCATTCCGCGAAGCCCCGCCCCCCGAGCAGGAGCGCTCGGGGGGAGGAGAGGAGGACTGGAGATAACCATCTACAGAGGAGGCGGCCGGCGCGCGGGACCCGAAGAGCGGCAAGTTGTAAGTATTCTTTTTCTCTCTCTCTCTCTCTCTCTCTCTCTCTCTCCCTCCCCCCACTTGACACCTGCCGCACTGTGTAAAATGGGGATACCTGCTGCACTCTGTAAAATGGGGATACCTGCCGCACTGTGTAAAATGGGGATACCTGCCGCACTGTGTAAAATGGGGGCACCTGCCGCACTGTGTAAAATGGGGATACCTGCCGCACTCTGTAAAATGGGGATACCTGCCGCACTCTGTAAAATGGGGATACCTGCCGCACTGTGTAAAATGGGGATACCTGCCGCACTGTGTAAAATGGGGGCACCTGCCGCACTGTGTAAATGGGGATACCTGCCGCACTGTGTAAAATGGGGGCACCTGCCGCACTGTGTAAAATGGGGACACCTGCCGCACTGTGTAAAATGGGGATACCTGCCGCACTGTGTAAAATGGGGGCACCTGCCGCACTGTGTAAAATGGGGATACCTGCCGCACTGTGTAAAATGGGGACATCTGCCTGCGTACTGTGTAAAATGGGGGCACGTGCCTGCGTACTGTGTAAAATGGGGACACCTGCCTGCGTACTGTGTAAAATGGGGACACCTGCCTGCCGCACTTTGTAAAATGGGGACACCTGCCTGCCGCACTTTGTAAAATGGGGACACCTGCCTGCCGCACTTTGTAAAATGGGGACACCTGCCTGCCGCGCTGTGTAATATGGGGACACTTGCCTGGTGTAATGTGTAAAAAGGGGACTTTTTTATTTTTATTTTTTCCCCCTGTGGTGGGCGTGATATCAGACGAGGCCACGCCCACTGTAATGAGACCACGCCCATTTCAATCAGGCTACACAGCCTTGTCGGGAGCGCGCGCACCTTCGGCGCGCGCATGTTTTTTTTCTGGCTATATGGGGGGGGGGGGGGGGGGCACGCAATTTTTTTTTATAGCAATGGGGGGGGGGGGGGGGGGCGCATTTTGAAATCTCGCACCGGGAGCCAAATTGTCTAGAAACGGCCCTGTCCCTACTGTATAAAGTCTGCTTATAATGCAGAGAACAGGGTGCAGGACACCTCCACCACAAGTTGGTACCAAGCTGCAAGCGCTTACAATCCCTTACTCATGCAGTATTTACCAGTTACTGGTAAACATAAGTTAATGTCACACATCGGCTGATACAGTCACTTGTCTAAACTCGGCTCAGTTTGCCAATTGGGCTAAATAGTTGAATCATGTCTGGTTTTGCTGTGGCCTGTTAGTACACAGATGGATGATGACATGATAGATGATAATAGTCATCTTTCACCTGCATTTGCTAATATGCTCTATAAGGATCCTACTGTCACACATCGAGGACCAAAGCCCCCTTCCAGGGCCTGGCGGTGCCATCTAACTGCTATACTTTTTCCTCCTGACCTTTCTTTCCCAGATACCAGAACATTGGCTCCTGGTGCCGTTGCATTCTGCATTTGCAGGGGGTCAGGCCAGGCTCAGGGCAGCGCAGCACAGGGATGCAGAGCAGGAAGGCTCCTCTCCAATCAGGCGCCTACTTGCTTTGCATCTCTTTGCTGAGCAGGTAGCGCAGGGCCTGTCTGCAGGCATTAACGGAAGATGGCTGAGGTGGAACTTTCGCCGCAGCAGCCAGTGCAATGCATGGTGCCCACAGCACTTGGGGGCCCTCAACCAGTGGCTCAGTCAGCAGGACTAATAACGTTGAGCTGCTGCAAGGAGAAAGGTGGTCTCCTCCCCTCCCTGACCTGCCCCTCCTGTCACCAGGCCCGGCATAACACGCTCAGCGAAGGGATGCAAAGCACAGAGCACTGGGCTGGAGAGGCGCTGTCCCTGATCAGCATCCCTGCTGCTGTGCACTTGTCACACTGTAGCGTCCTGGCGTCGGCTACCTTACTCCCTCTTCTCATTGCGTCTCCTGCAACGAGAAGCGGCTCTTCTTCACCGGTCCACACGGCTCTCTTCTCTGGTGAGGTCACGGTCTCCCTCCCCTCTCCTCCCCACCTCTTAATTAATTGTTCAGCACCACACTGCACCCGTCCCCTCCTGTGGACGGTATGTATAATTATGTATAATGTATATGTAATGTATGTATAATTATTTTTCTCTAACGTCCTAAGTGGATGCTGGGGACTCCGTAAGGACCATGGGGAATAGCGGCTCCGCAGGAGACTGGGCACATCTAAAGAAAGCTTTAGGACTAACTGGTGTGCACTGGCTCCTCCCCCTATGACCCTCCTCCAAGCCTCAGTTAGATTTCTGTGCCCGACGAGAAGGGTGCATACTAGGGGCTCTCCTGAGCTTCTTAGTGAAAGTTTTAGTTTAGGTTTTTTATTTTCAGTGAGACCTGCTGGCAACAGGCTCACTGCATCGAGGGACTAAGGGGAGAAGAAGCGAACTCACCTGCGTGCAGAGTGGATTGGGCTTCTTGGCTACTGGACACTAGCTCCAGAGGGACGATCACAGGTTCAGCCTGGATGGGTCCCGGAGCCGCGCCGCCGGCCCCCTTACAGAGCCAGAAGAGCGAAGAGGTCCGGAGAAAGCGGCGGCAGAAGACGTTCCTGTCTTCAAATAAGGTAGCGCACAGCACTGCAGCTGTGCGCCATTGCTCTCAGCACACTTCACACTCCGGTCACTGAGGGTGCAGGGCGCTGGGGGGGGGCGCCCTGAGACGCAATAAAACATGACAGAACTACCTTACATGGCAAAAAATGCATCACATATAGCTCCTGGGCTATATGGATGCATTTAACCCCTGCCAGAATATACAAAAGACCGGGAGATAAGGCCGCCGAAAAGGGGGCGGAGCCTATCTCCTCAGCACACTGGCGCCATTTTCCCTCACAGCTCAGTTGGAGGGAAGCTCCCTGGCTCTTCCCTGCACTACAGAAAGGGTTAAAAAAAGAAAGGGGGGCACTATTTAGGCGCAGTATTAAAACATACAGCAGCTATAAGGGGAAAAACACTTATATAAGGTTATCCCTGTATATATATAGCGCTCTGGTGTGTGCTGGCATACTCTCCCTCTGTCTCCCCAAAGGGCTAGTGGGGTCCTGTCCTCTTTCAGAGCATTCCCTGTGTGTGTGCTGTGTGTCGGTACGTTTGTGTCGACATGTATGAGGAGAAAAATGATGTGGAGACGGAGCAGAGTGTCTGTAACAGTGATGTCACCCCCTAGGGGGTCGACACCTGAGTGTATGTACTGTTGAAAATTACGTGACAGTGTCAGCTCTATATAAAAAAAAAAACCAGTGGTTGACATGAGACAGCCGGCTACTCAGCTTGTGCCTGTCCAGATGTCTCTTAGGCCGTCAGGGGCTCTAAAGCGGCCGTTACCTCAGATGGCAGATACAGACGCCGACACGGATACTGACTCCTGTGTCGACGGTGAAGAGACAACCGTGATTTCCAGTAGGGCCACACGTTACATGATTGAGACAATGGCAAATGTTTTTATACATTTCTGATAATACGAGTACCACCAAAAAGGGGTATTATGTTCGGTGAGGGAAAAACTACCTGTAGTTTTCCTGAATCTGAGAAATAAAATGAGGTGTGTGATGATGCGTGGGTTTCCCCCCGATAACAATTGATAATTTCTTAAAAAGTATTGGCTGCATACCCTTTCCCGCCAGAGGTTAGGGTGCGTTGGGAAACACCCCCTAGGGGGGATAAGGCGCTCACACGCTTGTAAGAACAAGGGCTCTACCCTCTCTTGAGATGGTCGCCCTTAAGGATCCTGCTGATAGAAGGCAGGAGGGTATCCAAAAAGGTATTTACACACATACTGGTGTTATACTGCGACCAGCTATCGCCTCAGCCTGGAGGTGCAGTGCTGGGTGGGCATGGTCGGATTCCCTGACTGGAAATATTAGGATAGTATATTATTGCCTATAGAGCATTTAAAAGATGCATTTCTATATATGCATGATGCACAGCAGAATAATTGCCGACTGGCATCAAGTATAAGTGCGTTGTCCAATTCTACCAGTAAAATGGTCAGGTGATGCGGATTCCAAACGGCATTTGGAAGTATTGCCTTTGAAAGGGGACATTTGGGGTCGGTCTTTTAGACCTGGTGGCCACGGCAACAGCTGGGAAATCCACGTTTGTACCCCAGGTCGCCTCTCAAAATAAGACGCCGTATTATCAGGCGCAGTCCTTTGTTGGCAAGCGGACAAAAGGTTCCTCTTTTCTGCTCGTGACAGAGGGAGAGGAAAAAGGCTGCAGAGATCAGCCAGTTCCCAGGAACAGAAACCCTTTCCCGCCTCTGCCAAGCCCTCAGTATGACGCTAGGGCTTTACAAGCTCAGGCACGGTGGGGGCCCGTTCTCAATGAATTTCAGTGCGCAGTGGGCTCACTCGCAAGTAGACCCCTGTCTCCTTCAGGTAATATCTCAGGGGTACATATTGGAATTCGAGACGTCTCCCCCTCGCCGTTTCCAAAAGTCGGCTTTACCGACGTCTCCCTCTGACAGGGAGGCAGTTTTGGAAGCCATTCACAAGCTGTATTCCCAGCAGGTGATAATCAAGGTACCCCTCCTGCAACAGGGAACGGGGTATTATTCCACACTATTGTGGTACCGAAGCCAGACGGCTCGGTGAGACCGATTCTAAATCTAAAATCTAAAATCTTTGAACACTTACATACAGAGGTTCAAATTCAAGATTGAGTCACTCAGAGCAGTGATTGCGAACCTGGAAGAAGGGGACTACATGATGTCTCGGGACATCAAGGATGCTTACCTTCATGTCAAAATTTACCCTTCTCACCAAGGGTACCTCAGGTTATGGTACAGAACTGTCACTATCAGTTCAGACGCTGCCGTAGGGATGGTCCACGGCACCCCGGGTCTTTACCAAGGTAATGGCCGAAATGATATCCCTTCGAAGGAAGGGAATTTTAGTTATCCCTTACTTGGACGATTCCCTGATAAGGGTAAGATCCAGGGAACAGTTGGAGGTAGGTGTAGCACTATCTCAGGTAGTGTTGCGGCAGCACGATTGGATTCTCAATATTCCAAAATCGCAGCTGGTTCCGACGACTTGTCTTCTGTTTCCTAGGGATGATGCTGGACACAGTCCAGAAAAAAGGTGTTTCTCCCGGAAGAGAAAGCCAGGGAGTTATCCGAGCTAATCAGGAACCTCCTAAAACCGAACCAAGTCTCAGTGCATCAATGCACAAGGGTTCTGGGTAAAAATGGTGGCTTCCTACGAAGCAATCCCATTCGTTAGATTCCATGCAAGAACTTTCCAGTGGAACCTACTGGACAAATGGTCCGGGTCGCATTTTCAGATGCATCAGCGGATAACCCTGTCACCAAGGACAAGGGTATCCATCCTGTGGTGGTTGCAGAGTGCTCATCTTCTAGAGGGCCGCAGATTCGGCATTCAGGACTGGGTCCTGATGACCACGGATGCCAGCCTGCGAGGCTGGGGAGCAGTCACACAGGGAAGGAATATCCAGGGCTTAGGGTCAAGCCTGGATACATCACTTCACATAAATATCCTGAAGCTAAGGGCCATTTACAATGCTCTAAGCTTAGCGAGACCTCTGCTTCAAGGTCAGCCGGTGTTGATCCAGTCGGACAACATCATGGCAGTCCCCCACGTAAACAGACAGGGTGGCACAAGAAGCAGGAGGGCAATGGCAGAAGCTGCAAGGATTCTTCGCTGGGCGGAAAATCATGTGATAGCACTGTCAACAGTATTCATTCCGGGAGTGGACAACTGGGAAGCAGACTTCCTCAGCACGACCTCCACCCGGGAGAGTGGGGACTTCACCCAGAAGTCGTCCACATGATTAAAAAACTCGACAGGTATTGCGCCAGGTCAAGAGACCCTCAGGCAATAGTTGTAGACGCTCTGGTAACACCGTGGGTGTACCAGTCAGTGTATGTGTTCCCTCCTCTGCCTCTCATACTCAAGGTACTGAGATTGATAAGATGGAGAGGAGAAAGCACTATATTCGTGGCTCCGGATTGGCCAAGAAGGACTTGGTAACCGGAACTTCAAGAGAGGCTCACGGAGGATCCGTGGCCTCTACCTCTAAGAAGGGACCTGCTCCAGCAAGGACCCTGTCTGTTCCAAGACTTACCGCGGCTGCGTTTGACGGCATGGCGGTTGAACACCGGATCCTGAAGAAAAAAAAAAAAAGCATTCCGGATGAAGTCATCCCTATCCTGATCAAAAGCCAGGAAGGATGTAACCGCAAAAACATTATCACCGCAATTGGCGAAAATATGTTGCGTACTGCGAGGCCAGTAAGGCCCGACGGAGGAAATTCAACTGGGTCGATTCCTACATTCCTGCAAACAGGAGTGTCTATGGGCCTGAAATTGGGGTCCATTAAGGTTCAGATTTCGGCCCTGTCAATTTTCTTCCAAAAAAAGAACTAGCTTTAGTCCCTGAAGTTTAGACGTTTGTAAAAGGGGTACTGCATATACAGCCTCCTGTTGTGCCTCCAGTGGCAATTTGGGATCTCAATGTAGTTTGGGTTCCAAAAGTCACATTGGTTTGAACCACTTAAATCTGTGGAGTTAAAATATCTCACATGGAAAGTGGTCATGCTGTTGGCCCTGGCCTGGGCCAGGCGCGTGTCAGAATTGGCGGCTTTATCCTGTAAAAGCCCTTATCTGATTTTCCATTCGGACAGGGCGGAATTGAGGACTCGTCCTCAGTTTCTCCCTAAGGTGGTTCCAGCGTTTTCACCTGAACCAACCTATTGTGGTGCCTGCGGCTACTAGGGACTTGGAGGAATCCAAGTTGCTGGATGTTGTCAGGGCCCTGAAAATATGTTTCCAGGACGGCTGGAGTCAGGAAATCTGACTCGCTGTTTATCCTCTATGCACCCAACATGCTGGGTGCTCCTGCTTCTAAGCAGACTATTGCTCGTTGGATTTGTAGTACAATTCAGCTTGCACATTCTGTGGCAGGCCTGCCACAGCTAAAATCTGTAAAAGCCCGTTCCACAAGGAAAGTGGGCTCATCTTGGGCGGCTGCCCGAGGGGTCTCGGCTTTACAACTTTGCCGAGCAGCTACTTGGTCAGGGGCAAACACGTTTGCTAAATTCTACAAATTTGATACCCTGGCTGAGGAGGACCTGGAGTTCTCTCATTTGGTGCTGCAGAGTCATCCGCACTCTCCCGCCCGTTTGGGAGCTTTGGTATAATCCCCATGGTCCTTACGGAGTCCCCAGCATCCACTTAGGACGTTAGAGAAAATAAGAATTTACTTACCGATAATTCTATTTCTCATAGTCCGTAGTGGATGCTGGGCGCCCATCCCAAGTGCGGATTGTCTGCAATACTTGTACATAGTTATTGTTACAAAAATCGGGTTATTATTGTTGGGAGCCATCTTTTCAGAGGCTCCTCTGTTATCATACTGTTAACTGGGTTCAGATCACAAGTTATACGGTGTGATTGGTGTGGCTGATATGAGTCTTACCCGGGATTCAAAATCCTTCCTTATTGTGTACGCTCGTCCGGGCACAGTATCCTAACTGAGGCTTGGAGGAGGGTCATAGGGGGAGGAGCCAGTGCACACCAGTTAGTCCTAAAGCTTTCTTTAGATGTGCCCAGTCTCCTGCGGAGCCGCTATTCCCCATGGTCCTTACGGAGTCCCCAGCATCCACTACGGACTATGAGAAATAGAATTATCGGTAAGTAAATTCTTATTATAATGTATGTGTAATGTATGTATGAAAGTTTTTTGTTTTTATTTTACTAATAGCAGTGTGCCGACCAAAGGCATCTTGGCACCCCCCCACTCACAAGCTTGCCGCTGGTTAATGTGTCCTCCCATGCTGCCGATTAATGCGCCCTCGAGGCGCCCGGTCACGTGTCGTTCATGTGCCATGTAGTGTCTCCATGCTTCTCCTGACGACTCCCCGGTATGAGCCTCCTGGAGCACAGGAGAGCTGCTCTGTTGATGGGACTTGTGAGGAGATGGAGGAGCAGGACACGACGGGAGCTCTAATCACACTTGCTCTGGCTATCTGTCTTAGCGCCGCGGCTCCTGTCCACAGAGGGAACAACGGCGGTCGGGACCCGGGAGCTGTGGGGAGCAGGTGACATTCTTGTTTAACTTAGCGAGCGAGAGCGAGTACCTTTCACTACCATCCTGCCCCCCCCTGCTCCGCACCACTGCTCCCATCCTGCCCCCCTGCTCTGCACCACTGCTCCTATCCTGCTCCGCACCACTACCATCTTGCCCCCTCCTGCTGCGCACCATTGCTCCCATCCTGCCCCCTCCTGCTCCCATCCTGTCCCCTCCTGCTCCTCACCACTGATCTTATCCTGCCCCCTCCGGATTGGCTGCAGGTCAACGGCGGATTTGAAATAGTGGCGCTGTGGTCATAGGAGCCGCAGTGCCGCCAACCACAGCTTCCTCCTCCTTGCGCCCTGCCGCCGCCCTCAGTCCTTCTCTGCACTACCGCACCATGCCGACCACAGCCTCCTAATACACCGCACCGCAGACCACAGCATCCTCAGCACCGCCGCTGCTAAATAGGTAATCTTACCCTGCTGCCTTTCTCTCTCCCTAGTCCCTATTGTATGCCCTTACTATCCCTCTCTCTGTCACGCTGCCTGTCCCTATGTCCCTGCTGTCACTTTCCCTCCTTCTGTCCCTATGTCCTGCTGTCACTTTCCCTCCTTCTGTCCCTATGTCCCTGCTGTCACTTTCCCTCTCTCTCTCCCTGTCCCTGCTGTCACTCTCCCTGAATTTTGTCTCCATATGGCATCATTTGAATTTCGGCTCATTCTGTGTGCTATAATGTGAATTTCGGCTCATGCTGTGTGCTATAATGTGAATTTAGGCTCATTCTATGTGCTATTATTTGAATTTCGTCTCATACCGTGTGGTATACTGGGAATTTCGGCTCATGCTGTGTGCTATAATGTGAATTTCGGCTCATTCTGTGTGCTATAATGTGAATTTAGGCTCATTCTATGTGCTATTATTTGAATTTCGTCTCATACCGTGTGGTATACTGGGAATTTTGGCTCATTCTGTGTGCTATAATGTGAATTTCAGCTCATACCGTGTGGTATAATGTGAATTTCGGGTCCTACCGTGTGCTATAATGTGAATTTCGGCTCATTCTGTGTGCTATAATGTGAATTTCGTCTCATTCTATGTGCGGTAAAATGTGAATAAGATTGTGCTACTGTGTGACATAATTTGAATTGGGGGTACTGTTGTGTGGTCACACCCCGTGGGAAACCATAATCCTTTTTTGCTGCCTCCGACGCACGCTCTCATTTTATTAACTACCGTATGAGAGGGAGGGCGCAAATTTATAGTTTGCAGGGGGGCGCCGAACACCCTAGCACCGGCCCTGGTCCCTTGCTGCACAAACCTCATAGATGCTCCCAGTGGTACTTCACACTAGATAGTGTATGATAGCGAAGGAATCTGGCTCTATGGACCAAAAAAAGGGAAAAAAGTGGAAAAAAGCATACAGGTCCATGTAACAGCCTGCGAGATGCAGAAATGAATGCAGTTCTTGGATTCAGCCCATAGCTTTAAGTTTAAAGCGGATTCAGTGAAAAAGGCAAAACACAGGGCCTAATTCAGACCTGATCGCAAAAGCAAAATCTTTCTCTAATGGGCAAAACTGTGGGGGTAATTCCAAGTTGATCGCAGCAGGAAATTTTTTAGCAGTTGGGCAAAACCATGTGCACTGCAGGGGGGGCAGATATAACATTTGCTGAGAGAGTTAGATTGGGGTGGGTTATTTTGTTTCTGTGCAGGGTAAATACTGGCTGCTTTATTTTTACACTGCAATTTAGATTTCAGTTTGAACACACCCCACCCAAATCTAACTCTCTATGCACATGTTATATCTGCCCCCCTGCAGTGCACATGGTTTTGCCCAACTGCTAAAAAATTTCCTGCTGCGATCAACTTGGAATTACCCCCTATGTGCACTGCAGGTGGGGCAAATATAACATGTGCAGAGAGAGTTAGAATTTGGTGGGTTATATTGTTTCTGTGCAGGATAAATACTGGCTGCTTTATTTATACACTGCAATTTAGATTTCAGTTTGAACACACCACTCCCAAATCTAACTTTCTCTGCACATATTACATCTGCCCCACCTGCACTGCACATGGCTTTGCCCATTAGAGAAAAATGTTGCTGTTGCGATCAGGTCTGAATTAGGACCTAAGCTTGGTTTTGCCTTTTTTACCTGAATCTGCGTTAAATTGTTGCTGCTTTAAAACTATGGGCTAAATTGGTGGAATTGTGCAGGTCCCACATCTTGCAGGCTATTACATATAGGCCATGGAGTGATAGGCATATTGGGGGTCATTCCGAGTTGATCGCTAGCTGCCGTTGTTCGCAGCGCAGCGATCAGGCTAAAAATCGGCATTTCTGCGCACGCGTATGGGCCGCAGTGCGCACGCGCGACGTACTTTCACACAAAAAACTATGCAGTTTCACACAAGGTCGAGCGATGCTTTTCAGTCACACTGCTGATCGGTGAGTGATTGACAGGAAGTGGGTGTTTCTGGGTGGTAACTGACCGTTTTCCGGGAGTGTGCTAAAAAACGCAGGTGTGTCAGTTAAAAACGCAGGCGTGCCTGGGGAAACGGGGGAGTGGCTGGCCTGACGCAGGGCGTGTTTGTGACATCAAAACAGGAAGTAAGTAGACTGCAGTGATCGCAAGGTAGGAGTAGGTCTGCAGCTACTCAGAAACTGCTTGGAAAAATGTCAGCACTATTCTGCTAACCTTTCGTTCGCACTTCTGCTAAGCTAAGATACACTCCCAGAGGGCGGCGGCTTAGCGTTTGCACTGCTGCTAAAAGCAGCTAGCGAGCGATCAACTCGGAATGAGGGCCATTGTGACAAGAAAACAGCCATAAATTGTGAACACATATTGCGTATGTTGCAAAGCTGTCACAAAATGTGTTCAGCTCCACAAAGCTAGTATATGCGTCAGATGAACAGTGTTCTATGCACTTGTTTGATGACAGGAGAAACAATCAAATGGGAATTAATTTTCCTGTCATGGACCAATTGTAAATATAAATTAAATATTTTACATACAGTAGATAGTAACAGCTACTGTACACTATTAATAGCGTAAGGACGATTTTTATGAGTGACTTATTTTTATGACGCTGTTGCCTGAGCTGCGCAAATCATATAACAAATATAGGGGTCTATTTACTAAGCCTTAGATGGAGATAAAGTGCACGGAGATAAAGTACCAGCCAACCAGCTCCTAACTGTCATTTTCAAACCCAGCCTGTGACATGGCAGTTAGAAACTGATTGGCTGGTACTTTATCTCCATCCACTTTATCTCTTTTCAAGGCTTAGTAAATAGACACTTAAAGCTCTTGGTCCATAGATGTGCAGAACAATATTGGCGTTGCCAAATCTCTCACTACACGTTACTTCTACCCCACCGGCAGTGCACATAGTTTTGCCCAATTGCTAACATTTATGGTTTGCTAACAACTCTGAATGATCTCCTAAATAGGGATATGCATCGGCCCCCGTCATGGGTTTTGGTTTTGGATCTGTATTTGGCTTTGTTTTGGATCTATATTTTTTTTTTAATAATCATAAAAACAGCTGAAGTCACATAATTTGGGCCTGTTTCCATTACTACTGTATTATTACCCTCTAAAATTATTAATTTCCAGTTATTTCCAGTCAGTTTTGACCACCTCACAGCTCACAATATTGTTCATCAGCATAGCCCAAAGGCTGGCTAAACTAAGCAGCTGAGCAGTGGCACAAACACACAGCAGTTATTTCTGTTTAAAAATGTTTAGCAATCAGCCATTTTGTTGAGCAGTTCTCCAAAATCTCCCCAACCATAAAAAGAGTGTTCCAGTGCAGGTTGGATACAGTATGGGTCAGATAAAGTGTGGGTCAAATACAGTGCACGTCAGATACAGTGTGAGTTGGATACAGTGCAGGTCAGATACAGTGCAGGTTGCAGATTGTGTGGGTTGGATACAGTGTAGGTCAGATACAGTGTAGGATGCAGACAGTGAAGGTCAGATACAGTGTGAGTTGGATACAGTGTGGGTTTGATACAGTGCAGGTCTGGTAGAGTGCAGATTACAGTGCTGGTCGGATACAGTGTAGGTTAGATGCTGTGTGGGTCAGATACAGTGTGCATTGGAAACAGTGTGGGTAGAATACAGTGCAGGCTACAGACAGTGCAGGTCAGATACAGTGCAGGTTAAATACAGTGCAGGTCGGATACAGTGTGGGTTGGATACAGTGCAGGTTACAGACAGTGCAGGTCAGAAACAGTGTAGGTCGGATACATTGTGGGTTGGATATAGAGATGATTTGGATTTGGATTAGTCGGCAGGATTTGGATTGGATTTGCCAAACAGCCGTGACAGGTTTTGGATTTGGAATTGGATTTTTTTTTCCAGAAATTATCAAAAAATGCCAAAATCACATAATTTTTGCATTTTTTTTGTCCATAGAGTATTAATGACCTCAATAACATTAATTTCCAGTCATTTACAAACAATTTTGACCACCTTATAGTTCACAATGTTGTTTTCATCCACTTTATGTAGGTCAAAGTCTGCAGCGATTTCATGGAAAAAATAATACAGAGAAATGGGAGGTAATAAAATCACTGCTCATTACTAATACTCACAAATGTATTCCCATGGGCAGCAAACAAAGGACTAAAAATTCCAAACCAATGTGGCTTAACAAAAAGATTAAGGAACTAATGGGCAAAAAAAGGTGAGCATTCAAAAATACAAATCAGACGGGAATGCAGAGTCATTCCAGCAGGATTGTAACAAAATAAGCAAAAAAGAAATAAGAGCGGCTAAAGTAGAAACTGAAAAGCTAGTAGCAAAGGAAATCAAATCAAACCCCAATTTTTTTGAAATATATCAACAGCAAAAGATTAAAGAAGGAGAGTATAGGCCCTTTAAAGGACCAGCTGGGAGACTTAATCAAAAACGATAATGACATTTCGGATAAATTAAATGAGTTTTTCTCATTGATATTCACAAGAGAGGACAAGATGCAGGGATTAACACACAATCTCAACAAAGATAATGTCTCACTGCTAAGTGCTTATTTAAGTGAGGAGGTAGTCTGTGACTGAGTAAAAAAAATAAGATTAATAAGTCACCTGGTCCCAATGGAATTCACCCAAGGGTTCTCATGGAGCTTCACTCTGAACTAGCAAGACCACTATTTTTGATCTTCAATTAATCATTTACATCAGGCATGGTTCCCAATGACTGGCGTAAAGCAGAAGTAGTGCCGATATTCAAAAAGGGAAGTAAAGCTGAAATGGGTCATTATAGACCAGTTAGTCTTACATCTATAGTGGGGAAAGTACTGGAAGGTATTCTAAGGGATAGCATACAGAAGTTCATTGAAGCCAATAAGGTTATTAATAGGAACCACCATGGATTTGTGAAGGATAAATCATGTCAAACAAACTTACTAGGCTTTTATGAAATGGTTAGTGCGAACCTTGATCAGGGTAATGAGATGGATGTAATCTTTTTAGACTTTGCTAAAGCTTTCAACACAGTACTGCACATGAGATTTATCTATAAGTTACAAGAACTAAGGCTAGGGAGTACAATATGCACTTGGGTCAGAAATAGGTAAGATAATAGGGTGCAGCGCATTGTGGTAAATGGAACTTTTTCAAATTGGACTGAAGCACTATTGTTCAACATTTTCATTAACGATCTAGCAGTAGATCTAGAGAGCATGGTGTCAATTTTTGCAGAAGATTCCAAATTGTTAAGGTTATAAATATGGAGGGTGATGCTGAGTCTCTTCATAACGACTTAGTTAAGCTGGAAGCATGGGCAGCAAAATTGAGAATGAGCTTCAATACAGACAAGTGTAATGTAATGCACTTGGTAGAAGAACAAACATAACACAAACATACTAAATGGGGTAATATTAGGGGATTCTGTACTGGAAAAAGACTTAGGTGTTCACATAGATAGCAAACTAAGCAGCAGTTCACAAAGTAGGATTGCAGCAAAGAAGGCTAACAAGGTATTAGCATGTATAAAGTGGGGAATTGATGCAAGGGATGAGAGTGTTATACTCCCATTATATAAATTCCTAATGAGGCCACATCTTGAATACTGTGCACACTTTTGGGCACCATACTACAAAAGGGATATCCTGGAACTAGAAAAGGTTCAGAGGCGTTTGACCAAACTAATTAAGGGGATAGAGATGCTGGAATGCTGGAATGCGAGGAAAAGCTTGTAAGACTAGGCATGTTTACACTGGAAAAGAGGAGACTAAGAGGGGACATGATCAACATTTACAAATATAAAAGGGGACAATACACAGAGCTTGCGGGGATCTTTTTTTTTGTAAGATCAAGGCAGAGGACACGTGGACACCCACTTAGGTTGGAGTAAAGGATATTTTGCACACAGAGATGTAAAGGTTTCTTCACAGTAAGGTAAATACGTGTTTGGAATTTCCTGCCTAAGAGAGTAGTATTGGTGGACTCAGTCAACACCTTAAGAGTTGGCTAGGTAAGTAACTAATGGAAAAAGATATACCGGGTTATGGTGTGTAGTGAAGCACTATAGTTATAAAAAAATAAAAAAGGAGGAATGAACACAATGGTCAACATTAGCAACAGACAAAATTAGTCCTAAAAATAATACAGTGTAGGAGACCAGAAATAGGTTGAACTCGATGGAAAAATTGTCTTTTTTCAACCGCAGAAACTATGTTACTGTGTTAACTGTGGTATACTGGGGTGCAGTGCACACAAAAAACAATTTTATTTAATTTTTCGGGGGACGCACCTTGTCCCACACTTTGTGTATTCAGACCACTTTCACACATGGTACTATATAACTATTGTGTACTGGTGTGCAGTGCACACAACAAACAATGTAAAGAAGAGCAAACATATTACTTTTATCTGTTTTATTTTTTAGGGGATGCACCTTGTCCCACACTGTGAGGAGTCAGACCACTTTCACACACACAGAGGGTGGGGCCTGCGTATTCACTGCAGTACCACTGTGATGGTTTTAGGGGACTGGTCACTGGACTCAGTGACAGCACCACAGCCCCTTAGATGGACAGTGATAGCCCCCACAAAGAACCACTTGCTGTTCTGGACACAATGACTGACAGCTCCTGATGGACACTGTGACTGACAGCCCCTAAAGAAACCTTTGACTGACAGCCCCTGATGGACACTCTGACTGACAGCCCCTTAAGGACACTCTGACAGCCCCTTATGGACACTCTGACTGACAGCCCCTTAAGGACACTCGGACAGCCCCTTATGGATACTCTGAATTACAGCTTCTGATGGACACTCTGACAGCCCCTGATGGACACTCTGACTGACAGCCCCTCAAGGACACTCTGACAGCCCCTTATGGACACTCTGAATTACAGCCTCTGATGAACACTCTGACACAGCCCCTGATGGACACTATGACAGCCTGCCCTTAAAAGGACAGACTGACAGTGCGCAACAGCAGAGCTCTGCACAGCATGGAAGCATGCAGGGAAATGGCGTCAAGCTGCAGGACGCTGAGTCTTTATAGACTCGAAGTCTCACGAGAATCCGATGCGGGATTATGATGTTCGGCATCTTCTGGAACCCCAAGCCAGGCGTAACGTTCGTGAGCCGGGCTGTGTTCTGAGCTGTTTGGATTCTGTGGAATCCGAACCGCTCATTTCTAGTTGGATACAGTGCAAGTTACAGACAGTGTAATTCAGATACAGTGTGGGTCATATACACTGTGAGTTATATACAGTGCGGGTTCGATACAGTGCAGGTTGGATACAGTGCAGGATACAGTGTGGGTTGGATACACCAATAGTGCACTTACTGTGACAGCAGGCGGGAGGGAGGCCTCTATGATAAATGTCTTAGGTGGTGTCCGTGAGGATGATGCTGTTGGTGCCTGCAGTGCGGAATGCCAATGGTGTCCTCTGTGCTGTTGTGTCAGCTGTGTCAGCAGTGTGGATGTGCTGGTTGTACGACTATTCTCTGTGTGTGAAAGCCAGCTATGTGGTCTGTGCGGTGGTGCCGGCAGTTACAGCAGTGCTGGGATGCCAGTTGTGTCTTCTGTATGGTGGTGCCAACTGTGTTGTCAGTGCCGGCTGTGTTCTCTGTGTGGGGATGTCGGCAGTGTGAGGGTGGCAGTGGTGTCCTTTGTGCTGGGGTGTCAGTGATGTCGGCAGTGTGGGGGTGAAGGCTGTGTTCTCTGTGTGGTGTTCACGGCAGTGTCATCAGTGCAGAAGTGCTGGTAATGTCACCTGCAGCTTGTTAAATCTGACTGTAAAGCAGCCCCCCATAGAAACTTACAGGGGCTGGATTGCATCGGACATGGAGGAACCTTGGCAGATATTGGAGATATCTGTTGCAGTTCCTAAAAGGTAAATCCAGGAGATCCTAAATATGGGGGTACCCCTGAAAACAAAATATCCCACAAATATTGTTTAATAAATATGCCCCTAAGTTTGAGATGTATAAACAGATTAGAATAGACATATATACAGTAGATATGGCTGTGATGATGTCAGATGATGTAAGTACACAATTTATAATATAGTGCTGAAGAAATTTAAACAAAAGAAAATGGGAAATGGCTAATGTTGGGATTGAACTAACCAACTGAATTTGGGAGGTTATACCCATATCTGCCTGTCTGTCACTCACCAAGCACTAAGTCTTTTTCATCGCCCACAGCTTTTAGGTTGTGGGGGCCATTATTGTCCTCTGTTTCTGATGTCCTAGACCTCACATATGAGGGTGTTGGGTAAATTTACCTAAAGGGATATATGTGAGAGTTCAGCTAATATTAAAATATAATAACAACATTGGGGTAAATGCAATAGGGTGTGAGTTGACAGTGGCGTGGGACTTCGGGCGAGAGCCAACCCAGTTTTGCCTTGTAAATTATTGCCGATTTAAAAGATATGGGCATTCTTGCCCAATGTCCCATACCTCAGACAACTAAAAGTACCCCATTACATCTAACTAAGGGGGATATACACAGGACAGAAGTGCCAAAAGTCATGGGATAAGTGCCTAGTATAGTGAAGGGGATGTAGCCAGAACTTTGTGGGTCACATTGCAATATTGAAGGAACCCATGTCCTAATGCTTCTAGAGAAATACCTCTCCATAGCAGCTGTTAATGTTATGCCACATAGTAGTGCCCTAGTTCATTTTATGAACTACTGTATACTGTAATTGTAATTCACATTAAGTCATGCTGTGGGGCTGCCAGTACATATTATGCCCCACATTACCTCTAATTTATAATATGATAAAACAATGCCCCCAGTTTATATTACAGTATGTCACATTACAGTGACCCTGTTCATACTGTACCACATTACAGTGTCCCCAGTTCATATTAAGTAATGGCCTCCAGTTCATTTTATACCAAATTACAATGAGCAGCTCCAGGGACATAACTATATATACTGTACGCCCCAAGGCAAAAGTTTATAAGGACCCTTATGTACAACCCAATGGTGAACAATGCATATAATAAAAATATAAGTATGTAATACATGTACCTTTGCTGCAAATGGTCACCAAGCACTGCAGCTTAGCAGTTTATTTTCAATTAAGTGTTCAGGTGAAACAGCGGGCCCAACCCATGCCATGTAAGCACACCCCACACCATTATGGAACCACCACCAGCCTACTTCATGAGTTTATACCCGAACCCTATCATCAGCCCAAAACAATTGGAACTGTGGGACCAAGCCACATGTTGTCAGTCCTCTAGAGTTCAAAAACAGTGTCATAAGGCCAGGTGAGGCGCTGTGTCTGGTGTTGTAGTGTTAACAGGGGCACTTCCGTAGGTCTTCTGCTTCCATATTCTATGGAGACTAAAGAGCACTGCACTGACCTGCTGTATATGCATCTGGAACCTCTTGAATGTGGATGTGATTTGAGCCAGTGTTACTTGTAAGTCACCACAGACAATTTTGACCAGACACCCCTGGTCACAATCATTAAGCACCCATGGTTGGCCACCATCTTGTCCACGGTGGAGGATAATGCCTTCCATAAGGTATTCCTGGTATACACATGACTCTATAGATCAAGGAATGGTAAATGTTTCACAGCTTCACAGAATGTCCCATCTGTCAGGCACCCACTATAATGCCCAGTACAAACTCCAATAATTCATGATGCCTTGCCAGTGTTGAAACTGACTCACAAGATGTTAGATTACAATTGATGCAGGTCTGGCCATTTCCAGGATGGCACCGCTCCTTGGAAATGGTATCCCATGACTTTTGGCACTTCAGTGTATATTTATTGGTGGTTGCTATTTTCTTTACCAGTTCTTCTCAAACTCTGTTTATCAATTATAATTTCTGGGATATCCCCAGAAAATGGGTATCCACAAATAATAAATATCCCCCAAATGTACAGTATGTATGTGTGATCATAGCAGATATTGGATTTGTTTTCTATGGGGGCTATTTTTTTGCAGAATTTACCAAGATCCAATTGTGATGTATTGTGGTGCTTGGCCTCAGCAGCTAATGCCATCTGAAAATGTTGTTAGCCATTGTAGACTACATATCATAAAAAGTGGTAGGACAGGGATCCTAAAGATCTACCCCAGCACTCTCCTCTCACAGATGTGTGGCTAGCAGACCCCGCAATATTGCGCAAAGCTCCCACAGAAGTGAAGGGATCACTAATGCACTCCCTTCACAGGACTACTTTTGGAGCCCTTGTCCCTGCTAGTCTTTTATAATACATTTGGGCAAATTCTGAATTGTTATTGCTACAAACAACTGTGAAAACAAATTATAAATATCTGATCTAGGACCCAATAAATATGCCTGTAAATTACCTGTGCTCAAGCATGGATATCCTTAAACGTGAAGTATATTTGGAGGACCAAGTTCGAGAAGCACTGTCATATACCATAGCTTTGTAAGAGGACAGCTTACTACTATATTTAAATAAAACAACCATGTTTATTTTATTCATAAATAGTATTTTATACAGTACGTATTGTATATACAGTTCAGTGATGTCTTTCTAGCTAACTTTTAGATTTAATTAAATACATTTAACAATCATATCAGATTTGCTTTTTAAGATGTACTTCTGTGAAGGTAGTGGGGGAAAGACGATGTTTATGTCTGTCAGCATTGTGAGCGGTTTAGAAATGTACAATAATTGCTCCCAGGCAGCCATTATAAAAGCAATTATAAGTTATTTAGTGTAATATGGTATTTTCAGATAGATGATTTTCTATCATTTTCGATTTAAAACTGATTTGCAAATGTTGTTTTTGTAAAAAATTAATTTTGTCAAATGTGTGAAAGAATTGTTACAATTTAACTGCACCTTACTGTATATCACTATTTATATCTTCAAATTGTCTTGTTCCATTTTTATTGTCTTTTAACTAATAATAAAAAAATCTATTAATCTTTTTGACAAACACAAAACTATTAGCCCAGAAGTCAAATTACACATATGTATTATCAGGGCATTGCATATTTTTTGAGAGTTCTGTACATACTGTAGATTATTCATACTGGCTGTACAATATGATTATCCTACAATGTAGATAATTTGAATGACTGAAGGAACTATTTTCGGAATTCATAATATTTTCTATTTTGTATTACCTGGGTTACCTCCATGTTGCACTGCACTTCAAAACTTTATGCACTCTGTAGGGACTGTTGAATCATTTACATGCAAACAATACTATATACTGTACATGTTATACCTAAAAAAATGGGACAAATAATTGGAATATTTTCTAAATTCATTTTCAGGGTCCCAAGATGAGCAACTTAAAGGACATTTGATGTCTCAAGACCAGACACATGATACAGAAAACTTGCTGCAATAAAAATGTTAGTTTTTTTTGTTGGCTTTTTTAAACTTGGTCACAGCTGCATAATGTAATACACAAGCCTTCAACACACTAAATAATATAAAAAGTAAAAGAAAGAAATAACTTCACGATAAACTGTTATGACCTAAACCTACTTAATTGTGGATTCCAGCAGATGTTCTGCATTCATACTCTTAAATGGTTCTGCATTCTTTTTTCATGGATACGGGTTTGAAGAAAACCTGTTATTTTATTTCTCTGAAAGTATTAATTTTAGAGTAAGCCGCCTTGGGGAATCTGTGAAATTACTGCATGTGCAGGAAGAACAAAGAGGGAGAGGTTGATTGACTTACAGCCGTGCTGATTAGCTGTTTCTTGGGTTTTATTCCCAGAGTGAATGGGCCAATGTACTTTAATTTTAATCTCATCCTTGTGTTAACCTAGTATTGATTGGTAAGCTGGACTTTTGCTGTGAAGAGGGTTTTAATTGGCCAGTATGGTTCCACTAGAGTGGGGCTAATCAGAATAAAAGTGGAATAGATGATTTGGTGCTAGTGGGTTGGGTATTACTTATTTGAAATGTGTTTTTTTTCTTATGTGAGATTTTAACCAGATAAAAAAAAAATAGAGCAGTCAAACAGAAATATACATAACAAACTGACACTTGGAATATTATTTTATTATTTATTACCAGTTATTTATATAGCGCACACATATTCCGCAGTGCTTTACAGAGAATATTTTGTCCATAAACTACAGTCCCTGCCTCAGTGGAGCTTACAATCTATATTCCCTAGCGCATTTATATGCACACACAGTCATACTAGGATTAATTTTGTCAGAAGCCAATTAACCTACCAGTATATTTTTGGATTGTGGGAGGAAACCGAAATACCCGGAGGAAACCCACGCAAGTACGGGGAGAATATACATACGCCACACAGTAAGGGCCATGGTGGGAATTGAACCCATGACCTTAGTGCTGTGAGGCAGTAATGCTAACCATTACACCATCTGTACTGCCCTACATAAACATACAGACATAAACATTCTACATGCCAAAACTTCAAAAACTGGAAAAAAAGAAAATGAAAAGCAATGTCATACTTTGAAGCTCAGTACAGGTTGAGTCTCCCTTATCCAAAATGCTTGGGAGCAGTGGTATTTTGGATATGGGATTTTTCTGTATTTTGGAATAATTGCATACCATAATGAGATATCATGGTGATGGGACCTAAGTCTAAGCACAGAATGCATTTATGTTGCATATACACCTTATACACACAGCCTGAAGGTCATTTTAGCCAATATTTTTTATAACTTTGTGCATTAAACAAAGTGTGTCTACATTCACACAATTCATTTATTTTTCATATACTCCTTATAAACACACAGCCGGGAGGTCATTTAATACAATATTTTTAATAACTTTGTGTATTAAACAAAGTTTGTGTACATTGAGCCATCAAAAAACAAAGGTTTCACTATCTCACTCTCACTCAAAAAAGTCCGTATTTCGGAATATTCCGTATTGCAATGGTCATCTCACGACTTGACTACTGCAATGTTCTCCTCACTAGCCTCGCTTGCTCACATCTTGCTCCCCTCCAATCTGTCATGAACTCCACAGCTAGGCTTATCTTCCTCTCCCACTGCACCACATCTGCCACTCCCCTTCGACAGAATTTACACTGGCTCCCATTCCCCTACAGAATCCTCTTCAAACTCCTCACCCTCACATACAAGGCAATCTCTAATCCCACTGCTCCCTACATCTCCAACCTCCTCTCCCTTTGCACTCCCTCTCGCCCCCTACGGTCGATCAATGACCGTCGCCTCTCCACCGCCCTGGTCACTGCTTCCCATGCTCGTGTTCAAGACTATGCCCGTGCTGCACCCCTTCAGTGGAACGCACTCCCCCGCTCCATTAGACTCTCCCTGACTTTATAAAGCTTCAAACGGGTACTAAAAACCCACCTATTCATCAAAGCATACCCTCCCAATGCATAACCCAGTCCTGAAGCCACGCCTCCACCCCCCTGCCTCATGCCATGAATCATCTCAGCTTTGCTTCCACACTGCATCCAAGCTACCTCCCGCTTGCCTGCACCTCTTGTCATCTGTCTGTCGCCCCTCCCCACTAGATTGTTAGCTCTTCAGAGCAGGGCCCTCTTTCCACTTGTTATCTAAGCCCTCGTCTCGACACATTTCACTCACATCTCTCCCCTACTCAACGACCATCTTTACCCTGCTAGTAAATGCTCATCTCCATCTATGGCCACCAGCCACTAGTAGTACGATGATCACTCCCTCACTAATTACATCTTAGCTGTATTATGTCTTGAGAATGTGTGGTGCTCTGTTACCTGTACTCTATTTCTGTTATTTATTTATTGTACTGCTATGTTTTGTCTCCCTGTACTGTCCTTTGTACGGCGCTGCGAAACACATGCGGCACCTTATAAATAAAATGTAATAATAATAATAATAATAACTACAACCACCTGGGCCCCATCTCAGTCCTGGCCCAGGACTGCAGTACCCACCATCCTCCCTTGATGGTGGACCTGGATATAGCTGATGCTTACGTAGAAGCAGCAGCAATAGCACTAATATAGTAATGCAGCAGGAGGCCTAATGCATCCTGCATGCATTACTGATCCGAACTGTGTCCTAGGACGCAGTATCGGATCATTTCTGATACCATCGGCTAGCTGTTTGAACCATTTGCTACACGGAGGCCAGGAAATCTCCATCCTCAGATGGAGATCCTGGCCTTCTCCCTCTCCCACAATGCTGTCGTCACACCTCCGTATTATGAAACGGAGGCCATCACTGCCCCGGCCCCCAAATGGCATCAGGCTGCCAATCACTGACAGTCTGATGCCATCATGCATCGGCCGTCAAAGATTTGTACTGCACATGCGCAGTACGAGTCCGTTGCATGTGCAAAGTACCAAACATAGGTACTTTGCAGCATACACCGCAGATCTGCAGATGATGCTCCCTTTGGGATATGAATGAGGGCCACTGTCAGTTAGGCGCAGCTGTACTCTATAGAGCAGTGATAGGGAACCTTTGGCACTCCAGCTGTTATTGAACTACACATCCCAGCATGCCCTGCTACAATTTTAGCATTGCCATATAGCAAAACTGTAGTAGGGCATTCTGGGATGTGTAGTGCAACAACAGCTGGAGTGCCAAAGGTTCCCCATCACTGCTATAGAGCATCTGAAATTTGTACAATTTATATTGATCTTGCTTCATTGTGCCACAGAAAAATTTTATATTATTACTGGCTATTAGGTTTTTATTTTATCTCACTGGCTAATAGTTGCTAACAGATGTACAGTATTGATCACTGGGTGCTTTGTACTGTATTTACGTATTGTACTTATTTTCTTTCACAGACGTAAAAAGTGTGTGTGGTTATTATTGCTCATACTGGGCCTGATGTAGAGGTGCAAGCAATGATGATTCGGATGCAGCTGACTGATGGTTTTAGTACTGCACGTGTCTTAGTCACACTGCGCATGTGCCGCAATGGTCTTGAGACGGCAGATGCAGACAGGATTAAAATGCAGAGTGACTGACAAACAGTGGACATTTGGGGGAGGAATCGGGTAATGGTCACAAAAATGCAGACATATTGCAACGAGAGTTTTTTGTGTTTTGGTTTTGGTTCTAATTCCCTGCTCGTGTTTTGGTTTTGGATTGGTTTTGCCAATACCACCCTTTCGTGTTTTGGTTTTGGATCAGAAAGATTTTTGAAAAAAAACATAAAAACAGCTAAAATCACAGAATTTGGGGGTAATTTTGATCATATGATATTATTAACCTCAATAACATTCATTTCCACTCATTTCCACCTCACACATCACAATATTGTTTTTAGTTCAAAAGGTTGCACCGAGGTGGCTGTATGACTAAGCTAAGCGACACAAGTGTGCGGCGAAAATACCTGGCTTATCTAGGAGTGGCACTGCAGTGGCAGACGGGATGGCACTTAAAAAAACTAGGCCCCAAACAGCACATCATACAAAGAAGAAAAAGAGGAGCAATGAGGTTGCTGGATGACTAAGCTAAGTGACACAAGTTTGCGGCACAAACACCTGGCCCATCTAGGAGTGGCACTGCAATGGCAGACAGGATGGCAGATATAAAAAAAGACCCCAAACAGCACATCATGCAAAGATGTAAAAGAGGTGCAAGAGGACTGCACCCACAAAATGGCATCCAAGCGCTGCTGTGCCGCCCCCTCCCGCCCAGTGACTGTCTCTGCCTGTCAATAAGGCAGAGGCAATCGCTAGGCAATGACAGCTGTCGACTGTCAGCCATGCGCCGGCGCACTGCGGTGCCGGCGCATGAACAGT
Source organism: Pseudophryne corroboree (assembly GCF_028390025.1). Classification (NCBI taxonomy): domain Eukaryota; kingdom Metazoa; phylum Chordata; class Amphibia; order Anura; family Myobatrachidae; genus Pseudophryne; species Pseudophryne corroboree. The sequence continues at coordinate 242,788,835 of NC_086453.1, read as the reverse complement.
ACTGACCTGATCGCTGCGCTGCGAAGAAATACAGCGAGCGATCAGATCAGAATGACCCCCCATGTGCGCTGCAGGTGTGTCACAGTGACGTGCGGTGGGGTGAGGCAGAGCCTTTCCTGTCATACTAATGTTTGTGCCAGAGTTTTGACTGCGTAAAGTATATGAAAAATACAAAAAATATGTTTGAAATATCTTCTTTGCATTATTCTAATAATTTTTATAGACAAAACTCTGGAGTAAAAAGTCTATGGCAGGTGAGGCAGTGCCTCACCTACTTATCTTTTCCACACATCTCTGATCAAAACTCACCAAATTTCTAGGAGTTTATACTGCTGCACTTGTGTATAATGCCCAGATGTACGTTTTGGCTCATATATTGCATGTAAATCTGGCTCTGGTGCTAGTCAGTGCCTCCTGAGCTTTTTAGCTCACCGCACGTCCCTGGTGTGTCAGATATAAAATTTGCAGAGAGAGTTAGATTAGGGTGGGTTATTTTGTTTCTGTGCAGGGTAAATACTGGCTGCTTTATTTTTACACTGCAATTTAGATTAAAGTTTGAACACACACCACCCAAATCTAACTCTCTCTGCACAAGTTATATCTGCCCCCCCTGCAGTGCACATGGGGGGTCATTCCGAGTTGATCGCTAGCTGCCGTTGTTCGCAGCACAGCGATCAGGCTAAAAATCTGCATTTTTGCGCATGCGTACAGGCCGCAGTATGCACGCGCGACCTACTTTCACACAAAACTATGCAGTTTCACACAAGGCCGAGCGACGCTTTTCAGTCGCTCTGCTGATCGTAGAGTGATTGACAGGAAGTGGGTGTTTCTGGGTGGTAACTGCCCGTTTTCCAGGAGTGTGCTAAAAAACACAGGCGTGTCAGGTAAAAATGCAGGGAGAAAAGGGGTAGTGGCTGGCCGAACGCAGGGCGTGTTTGTGACGTCAAACCTTGAACCAAACAGTCTGAAGTGATCGCAAGGAAGGAGTAGGTTTTCAGCTACCCTGAAACTGCTTGAAAAAATTTCAACACTATTCTGCTAACCTTTTGTTCGCACTTCTGCTAAGCTAAGATACACTCCTAGAGGGTGGTGGCTTAGCGTTTGCACTGCTGCTAAAAGCAGCTAGCGAGCGATCAACTCGGAATGAGGGCCATGGTTTTACCCAAATGCTAACAACTTTGCTGCTGCGATCAACTCTGAATTAGGCCCTCAGTTCAGTAGAGCTGTGGTTGCAGTTGAAATCCTTACCATTCATTTTGATCTTGATGATCCACTGTACTATATCCATCACAATTACATTATAACCATACATTTTGATCTTTCTTCCATGTACATTACTATAGAGATGACTAAACTGGTTAATTTTTGCACACTGGCCAGTGGATAATACCTATTGATCAAATCACCAGTGTGGATGGTCTAATGGTTAGCATTACTGTCTCACAGCACTGAAGTCATGGGTTCGGTTCTCACCATGGCCCTTACTGTGTGGTGTTTGTCTATTCTCCCCATACTCTGCGCTCTGGTTTCCTCCCACAATCCCAAAATATACTGGTGTCACAACTGAAGGCCTGAGCTGACGGGAGGCAGCCTCAGTTGTAGGGGCTGAGATGTACCGGAACCTGGGAGGTTGTATCTGACCCCTGGACATGTAAGTAACATGAATAATAACTGCCCGAAGGCGTGACCACGACAACTTAGATAAAAGTCAATGATGTTTATTATGACAACTCCGCAACACAGCAGCAGTAAAAGAAAACGTAAAAGTCAGCAAAGAATAAATACAGTTCCTGGGTACTACAGGATGGCAGGAGCCACAGGGCACTGGTAGTGTGAGATAGTTCTTATAATCTTCTAGATGGAAAGTCCTTACCAGGCCCGACTGTAGCAATGGAGATAACCCAGGATTGTACCAGCTGGTGTTCCAGGAAAAGCTGGGTTGCTGAAGATAAAACGGCTGCTGTTGATACTGGCTGGAACCAGACTGTTGTTAGCACGGAGTGGATACTGGCTGGAACCAGTTAAATAATAAATGAACTTGGGAGCGATGAAATATGAGCTGAAATGTAGAACTTGAGAGCGGAGAAATAATAATACCGGTGGAGAGTGGTAAAGTGTAGAAAGGACACCGGCCCTTTAAGAGAAGCTGTACTCTGCTGGAAGCTGGGCTGGAAGCAGGTAATGTTGTAGCTGGAAACAAATGAATCCACAATGGATTGGAGAGTCAGGCTACACCGCAGGTGGAATGCTGGTGCGGGTCTCTATGGTGGAAGTCTTGAGACAGGAGCTGGAACCTGGAAGACAATCACAGGAGAGAGACAAACAGGAACTAGGTTTGACAACCAAAGCACTGACGCCTTCCTTGCTCAGGCACAGTGTATTTATACCTGCAGCAAGGAAGGGATTGGCTAGGCAATTATGCAGATTAACAATACTGACAACAGATTGGAGGAAATGATCAGCTGACAGAATCCAAGATGGCTGCGCCCATGCAGACACTTGGAGGGAAGTTTGGTTTGTAATCCATGTGGTAATGAAAACAGTAATGGCGGCGCCGGCCACTGGAGACAGGAGACGCCAGGCTGACAAGTGCACATCCAACCACGCGGACACAGCAGAGGCCGCGGCTGACGTAATCGCCACTCTGACACTCTGCATGCAGAAGCTCAGGGACGGCGGCGGAGGCCGCGGGAGACGCCATGCCAGATGTAATAAGGCGTTACTGTGACAGCGTCTCAGAGAGACAGGAGAGGATGCAGGAATGTGAACATTAGGATAACAGATGGGATCCGGTCCTGGAGCGCTGAGCCAGCCTTAGGAGGCATCTGATGGGTAAGAAATGGCGTCCAGATACCCGGATCGTGACAGCACCCCCCCCTTTAGGAGTGGCCCCAGGACACTTCTTTGGCTTTTGAGGAAACTTGGAATGGAATCTCCGGACCAAGGCAGGAGCATGGACATCAGAAGCATTGGTCCATGAACGTTCCTCAGGGCCGTAACCCTTCCAGTCAATAAGATACTGTAGTTGACCGTAACGGTGACGTGAGTCCAGGATCTTGGCCACTTCATACTCAACGCCTCGTTGAGTTTGGACTTTCGGAGTTGGAGGAAGTGAGGAATGAAACCGATTCAAGATCAGCGGTTTCAACAGGGAAACATGGAATGTCCTGGGTATTTTTAAGAAGGGAGGCAACTGAAGTCTGTAAGCAACAGGATTGATGACTTGTTCAATCTTGAAAGGACCGATATAGCGAGGTGCAAACTTCATACTGGGAACTCTTAACCTCAAATTCTTCGTGGATAACCATACCCGATCACCCACCTTGAGAGCAGGAACTGCTCGACGCTTCTTATCCGCAAACTTCTTGTACCTGAACGATGCCTTGAGCAGAGCTGATCGTACGCTCTTCCAGATATTGGCAAACTGATGCAAGGTGATATCCACTGCGGGAACAGAAGTTGCTGGAAGCGGTTGGAACTCAGGGACTTTAGGGTGGAATCCAAAGTTAGTGAAGAATGGTGTTGAAGCAGATGAAGAATGATACTGGTTGTTATGACAGAACTCGGCCCAGGGAAGTAATTGAACCCAGTCATCTTGAGAGGAGGACACATAGATGCGGAGGAAGGCCTCCAAGTCCTGATTCACCCTCTCGGTTTGACCATTGGTCTGAGGATGGTAAGCCGTGGAAAACTTTAGCTTGATTTGAAGGACTTGACATAAACTTCGCCAGAATTTGGCTGTGAATTGAACTCCTCGATCTGAGATAATTTCTTCAGGAAGACCGTGGAGTCGGAAGATCTCTTGTATGAATACTTGAGCCAACTTGGAAGCTGACGGAAGACCGGTGAGAGGAATGAAGTGTGCCATCTTGGTGAACCGGTCAACTACCACCCAGATGGTATTGAACTTGTTGCACATGGGTAAATCTGTAATAAAATCCATCGACAAATGGGTCCAAGGTCGACGGGGAACAGATAGTGGAACCAGTTGCCCCGCAGGCGACTGGCGGGATACCTTATGTTGAGCACACTTTGGGCAAGATGCAATAAACTCCAAGACGTCCTTTTTCAGAGTTGGCCACCAATAGGACCTAGAGATAAACTCCAGGGTTTTTTGGATACCTGTATGTCCGGCAAAACGGGAAGCATGGGCCCAATGCATGAGCTTCTTCCTTAGCATCGGTTTCACAAAACTTTTCCCTGATGGGGGCGTAGAGTCCATCCCTACCGTGGAGAATGCCAACGGATTTATAATAGGATGCTTGTCTGAAGACTCTGACACATTTTCTTGCTCCCATGAGCGGGAAAGGGCATCGGCCTTGCGATTCTGAGAGCCCGGACAGAACTGAAGTTTAAAGTCGAACCTGGAAAAGAAAAGTGCCCATCTGGCCTGACGAGGGTTGAGACATTGTGCGCCTTTCAGATATAAAAGGTTCTTGTGGTCTGTAAGTATGGTGACTGAATGAGAAGCTCCCTCCAACAGATACCTCCACTCTTCTAGAGCGAGCTTGATGGCTAGCAACTCCTGGTCGCCAATGGCATAGTTGCGCTCAGCTGGGGAGAACTTCCGGGAGAAGAAACTGCAAGGGTGTAAATGGCCATCTTTAGCCCTCTGAGATAACACCGCTCCTACTCCAACGGAGGAGGCATCCACCTCTAAGATGAAAGGAGAGTCGATGTCAGGCTGTTTCAGAACAGGCGCAGAGATGAACCTTTGTTTTAAAAGATGAAATGCTTGCATGGCTTCTTCAGACCACTTGGACGGGTTAGCACCCTTCTTAGTGAAAGCAGTAATAGGCGCCACAATGGTGGAAAAGTCTCGTATAAACTTTCGGTAATAGTTGGCGAACCCCAAGAACCTCTGGACCCCTTTGAGGGTTAAGGGTATCGGCCAATTTTGGATTGCTTGTAGTTTCTCAGGATCCATCTCTAGTCCGGAACCGGACACAATGTACCCTAGAAACGGAATGGACTTGACTTCAAAGACGCATTTCTCTAATTTGCAATAGAGATGATTGACACGGAGACGGGACAGAACCTCTTTAACCCAAAAACGATGTTCCTCTAAATCGTTGGCAAAAATGAGGATATCGTCTAGATAGACCACGACATGACGGTATAGAATGTCTCTGAAGATCTCATTGACAAAATGCTGGAAGACAGCTGGAGCATTGCTCAATCCGAAGGGCATGACGAGGTACTCATAATGTCCGTCACGGGTGTTAAAGGCGGTCTTCCACTCGTCACCCTCACGGATCCGGATGAGATTGTATGCACCTCTCAAGTCCAGCTTTGTAAAGATGGTAGCTCCGCTAACTCTGTCAAAGAGCTCAGTAATCAGGGGTAAAGGATAACGGTTCTTGATGGTAATGTCGTTCAAACCTCTGTAGTCGATGCACGGCCGCAGACCACCATCTTTCTTTTTTACAAAAAAGAAGCCTGCGCCGGCTGGGGAAGAAGAAGGTCGAATGAACCCCTTTGCTAGGTTCTCTTTAATGTATTCCTCCATAGAATGCATCTCAGGCAGAGACAACGGATAAGTTCGGCCTCGAGGTGGAACCTTCCCTGGAACGAGATCAATCGGGCAGTCCCATTCTCTATGAGGAGGAAGGATATCAGCAGAAGCTTTACTGAACACATCCGTGAAATCTTGATATGGAGGAGGTGGAACATCAGACAACCTGGGGGAGGAAGAACAGACAGGCAATACTTTAAACAAACATGTCTCAGCACAGGAGGAACCCCATGCCAGGATTTGCGTAGTCGTCCAATCAATTGTAGGATTGTGAAGACGGAGCCATGGAAGGCCCAGGACCACAGGATGTGTGGCTCTTGGAATCACTAAAAAAGAAATAAGTTCGGAATGAAGAACTCCCACTCTCAGACGAACTGGTAGAGTCCTTAAAGAAATAACTGCATCAAAAATTTTACTGCCATCCACGGCAGTTAAAGAAATGGACGAAGGAAGTCTCTCGGTGGGTAGGGACCACCGTTTAACATAGGCTTCGGTAATAAAGTTCCAAGCTGCTCCGGAATCAAGGAGGGCAATGACGTTCCGATAACGCTGAGCAACTTGAAGCGAGACTGGGAGATTACAATCTTGAGGAGATGGAGAGGAGATCATTACTCCTAGCCGGCCCTCTCCTTGGCGAGCTAGGATTTGGAGTTTCCCGGACGTTTGGGACAGGCATTAATGGTGTGAGACGGAGCTGCACAATAAAGACAGAGAGACTCGGAGAGACGTCTTCGGCGCTCAGCAGGAGTTAAACGGGAACGGCCAATTTGCATGGGCTCATCTTTAGTTGGTGACAGTTGGCGAGGAGGAGGAGCAGAAGATTTTGGAGCAGATGATCTTCCACGCTCAGTTGCTCTCTCTCTGAAACGTAAATCAACTTTCGTGCAGAGTGAGATTAGCTCATCTAACTTAGAGGGTAAGTCTCTGGTAGCTAACTCATCTTTAATACGCTCAGATAAGCCATGCCAGAATGCAGCATACAGGGCCTCGTCGTTCCATGCCAGTTCGGATGCCAGGATCTGGAACTGTATCAGATATTGTCCTACAGTACGTGACCCCTGGCGTAAACGGAGAATCTCGGATGAAGCTGAGGTTACCCGGCCTGGCTCGTCGAAGATGCGCCTGAATGTTGACACGAAGGCAGTGTAGAAAGATAGCAGGGTGTCGGACCTCTCCCATAACGGTGATGCCCAATCAAGGGCCGAGCCACTGAGAAGAGAAATAATGTAGGCAATTTTTGTACGGTCACTGGGAAAATTGCCAGGTTGTAGCTCAAACTGAATCTCACACTGGTTGAGAAATCCCCTGCAGAATCTTGGAGATCCGTCAAATTTTGCTGGCGTTGGAAGATGAAGACGTGGAGCAGAAATGGGTAAGGTGGGTGGGGTTATAGCTGAAGTCACTGTGGTTGACGCACCAGACGCGCCTGATCCACGGAGAGTTGTCTGAATCCCATCCAGCCGAGTAGAGAGATCCTGGAGACAGCGGATGATGTGGCCCTGTGCAGCCTCCTGATGTTCTAGTCGGGCTGCCAGTTCTTGCATCGGCCTGGCCGCTTGATCCTGGTCTCCGGCTGGATTCATTAGGTCAGTGCTTACTGTCACAACTGAGGGCCTGAGCTGACGGGAGGCAGCCTCAGTTGTAGGGGCTGAGATGTACCGGAACCTGGGAGGTTGTATCAGACCCCTGGACATGTAAGTAACATGAATAATAACTGCCCGAAGGCGTGACCACGACAACTTAGATAAAAGTCAATGATGTTTATTATGACAACTCCGCAACACAGCAGCAGTAAAAGAAAACGTAAAAGTCAGCAAAGAATAAATACAGTTCCTGGGTACTACAGGATGGCAGGAGCCACAGGGCACTGGTAGTGTGAGATAGTTCTTATAATCTTCTAGATGGAAAGTCCTTACCAGGCCCGACTGTAGCAATGGAGATAACCCAGGATTGTACCAGCTGGTGTTCCAGGAAAAGCTGGGTTGCTGAAGATAAAACGGCTGCTGTGGATACTGGCTGGAACCAGACTGTTGTTAGCACGGAGTGGATACTGGCTGGAACCAGTTAAATAATAAATGAACTTGGGAGCGATGAAATATGAGCTGAAATGTAGAACTTGAGAGCGGAGAAATAATAATACCGGTGGAGAGTGGTAAAGTGTAGAAAGGACACCGGCCCTTTAAGAGAAGCTGTACTCTGCTGGAAGCTGGGCTGGAAGCAGGTAATGTTGTAGCTGGAAACAAATGAATCCACAATGGATTGGAGAGTCAGGCTACACCGCAGGTGGAATGCTGGTGCGGGTCTCTATGGTGGAAGTCTTGAGACAGGAGCTGGAACCTGGAAGACAATCACAGGAGAGAGACAAACAGGAACTAGGTTTGACAACCAAAGCACTGACGCCTTCCTTGCTCAGGCACAGTGTATTTATACCTGCAGCAAGGAAGGGATTGGCTAGGCAATTATGCAGATTAACAATACTGACAACAGATTGGAGGAAATGATCAGCTGACAGAATCCAAGATGGCTGCGCCCATGCAGACACTTGGAGGGAAGTTTGGTTTGTAATCCATGTGGTAATGAAAACAGTAATGGCGGCGCCGGCCACTGGAGACAGGAGACGCCAGGCTGACAAGTGCACATCCAACCACGCGGACACAGCGGAGGCCGCGGCTGACGTAATCGCCACTCTGACACTCTGCATGCAGAAGCTCAGGGACGGCGGCGGAGGCCGCGGGAGACGCCATGCCAGATGTAATAAGGCGTTACTGTGACAGCGTCTCAGAGAGACAGGAGAGGATGCAGGAATGTGAACATTAGGATAACAGATGGGATCCGGTCCTGGAGCGCTGAGCCAGCCTTAGGAGGCATCTGATGGGTAAGAAATGGCGTCCAGATACCCGGATCGTGACAACTGGTAGGTTAATAACATTTCAGGCATTAGCTGCAGGGTGTGCAATGCACATGGGCCCCTGGTTCCATGGAACCCACCACGCACACCATGCACCCATAATTATACTCACTGCTCTGGAGTCCCGCATTGTGTTGTGCTGCAGAACACCAGAAGTCACTGGGTAAATGACACAGGGCACAATAGAGAAGTCTCCTGGAATGAATAATGGGCGCCGTGTTTCCAGAAACTAGCACATGAGTAGTAGACTCTGGCACAAAGCCAGACTATAAAGCACCATCACCTTAGTGCAATAAAGTTTTTGGAGATGCACTCACAACATACCGCTTGCAATTGGGGATGTCATAAAATCTTTGAACAAAAATTCCAGTAGCACTCTCTCATGGTCCAGATGTGTAGTACATATTTATTGGGATATCCAGATTTAGATAAAAAGTCAAAACAATTTATTAAAATATTTAAAACAGGTAAGTGGTTCTCATACCCATACAGGAAAAGACTGAGTGATAGATGATAAGTGATCCTGAAAAAGTCACATGAAGTCCGTCTTATTCATTTAGGTATAGTCCATTGTACAAGCCAGATGTCCCACTAATGTGTTTCGATCCATCCAGTATCTTTTTCAATGAGTACTGGGACTTTGACAAAATTACATATACCTGTATATACCCTGATCAATGAACCATCCACCAATTGAAACTATCTAAACTTTGTACCATTTATAAACATATTCAAGCTGTTATCATGCCTATATAAACTAGGGATGTGCGGCGGGCACTTTTCGTGTTTTGGTTTTGGATCTGGATACCTGCTCGTGTTTTGGATCTGGACAGGTTTTGCCAAAACCAAACTTTCGGGTTTTTGTTTTATATCTGGATGATTTTTGAAAAAAACATAAAAATAGCTAAAATCACAGAATTTGGGGGTAATTTTGATCCTACGGTATTATTAACCCCAATAACATTCATTCTCACTCATTTCCAGTCTATTCTGAACACCTCACACCTCACTATATTGTTTTTTAGGCCTAAATGTTGCACCAAGGTCGCTGGATGACTAAGCTAAGCAACACAAGTGTGCGGCACAAACACCTGGCCCATCTAGGAGTGGCACTGAAGTGTCAGACAGGATGGCACTTAAAAAAACTAGTCCCCAAACAGCACATCAAGCAAAGAAAAAAAGAGGTGCACCAAGGTCGCTGGATGGCTAAGCTAAGCGACACAATTGTGCGGCACAAACACCTGGCCTATCTAGGAGTGGCACTCAGTGGCTGAATGACAAAAGTGGCCCGCAATTTTTCGGGCCACCGACAGCATCTCCTGCACGCCCCTGTCATTTCTCAAAAAATTCTGCATCACCAAATGAATTGTATGTGCAAAACATAGGACATGCTGGAATTTGCGCAGATGTAATACACGTAGAATATTGGTTGCACAGGAGAGTATACCCCTAAACCATACACACATGGCAAAGCCTTTAAAAATAACTTGGATAATATTAACCCTTTTATTTGGACAGAGATATGTAACAATATGTAGCACAGAAGAGCGTACCCCTAAACCACACAGGGCAAACCCTGTAAAAATTATTTGGATTAAATATTAAACCCCTTTATTTGGAGTAAGTAATATAAAGCACAGGAGAGCACCAGTGGACTTATACGGAAGTACCCCTGAACTTATACGGCTGCACCACTGGACTGGACTTATATGGCAGTACCACTGGACTTATATGGCAGTACCACTAGAGTTATACGGCAGTACCAGTGGACTTATATAGCAGTACCACTGGACTTATATGGCAGTATCACTTGACTTATACGGCAGTATCACTGGATTTATACGGCAGTATCACTGGATTTATATGGCAGTATCACTGGACTTATCGCAGCACAGGGACACTACCACTAGAGTGATGCAAGCCAACACAGCACCACTGCACTGGACTGGACTTATAAAGCAGCATTGGACATATGGCAGCAGAGGACACCACCACTGTGACTGGACTGATGCAGCACAAGACACCACCACTGGACTGATGCAGCACAACACAGCACCACTGGACTGGACTTATACAGCAGCACTGGACATATGGCAGCAGAGGACACCACCACTGTGACTGGACTGATGCAGCACAAGACACCACCACTGGACTGATGCAGTACAAGACAGCACTGGAATGATACATAGGACAGAGCAGGTTGCCACACCACTTTCCCACACAGACAGACACTGAGGAGAGAGACACGCCCTCTCACTACACTCTCCAGTACTGGAGTGAAAATGGCGGCGACGCACGGCTCCTTATATGGAATCCAAAACCCGCGAGAATACGACAACGGGATTATGACGTTTTGCCTCGTTCTGGTTTCCGAGTCTGGAGGAAAGTCCCAAGCCAGACTCTGATCCGGGCTCGGGACGTAAAGTTCGGTAGGGTTCGGTTCTCAGGGAGCCGAACCCGCTCATCTCTAACATAAACATATAAATATAAAGGTTCTCCCGTAGTTCTGGTTCCCGTCAAACTTCACAACTTCTGGCATCTCTGACTGGAAGTGATCATATTCCAATGGTCCAAATGTTGCCTTAGGTGGATCACGTCCTGCCGGAAGTCAAGCATCATCCACATCAATAAGCAGAAAAAAAGGAAGAATGTGCTGTCCATATAAAAATGGGTAATTATTCAATAAACATAAATTAAATTATCATATATATATATAGCACATAAATATAATCTATTCACGTTAATTCATCAACAACTGTGTGATCATTAATTAAAAGATTTTTCTGATAAGAACATAATTAGTATATTAGTATTAGCCAGAAGCAGATATGGAGCAATCTGTTTCAGTTAGTGAAGTTCCTTAGTTCAAGAAGCAACGTGCAAATTTAGCAGTCAATATTCTCAGCATTTGGTTAGTATATTTGATCTCACACAACATAGACAGCTCCATTTGTTAGTGGCCACAAAATTAGTAATCATTCATTCATACAGCCTTATGAGAGGTTTTAGGATTTTTCCCTACCCACATCATTTAGCACGCCAGCTGAATTAATATACAGCACTCACAGACGTCTCTGGTGCTTTTGCCTGGATCTTTTGGATTAAATACTTGGCTCACCAGGCTGTTCCAGGCTGCTTGGTCTTATCATGCCAGCCTTGGATTCCCGCTGTCTTCGGACCCAGCGGGTGGAAGCCGGCCCATCGTGCGTACACTGCTTCTTATAAAAGCCATTTACTTAAAAATCACTATTCAAGCCACCAGGTATAAGTGTGCCATACTGATAGATCATTTTCATCTTATTCCTAGTAATAGTCTAGTTAATATTACTACATTACATCTCTGACTGTTTCACCAATTGAATACCACTGAAGATGAATGCTTGCTGTTGAAATGTGCAGATAATGAATGCATTTCTTCCCATTTTTGGTGTTTTTTTAAATGTTCTCCTAATCTCTCTTTTAGGGGTCTAGTAGTCCTCCCTATATAGAATTTATAACAGGAGCACTCTGCTGCATATATTACATTGTTTGTGCTACTAGTGATAAATTCTTTGGTTTCATATTTTTTTTCCTATAATTCATAATGGATTCACACTTCTTATGGGCCCTACACACTGGTCGATTACACTGAAAGATATGAATGATGTCGTTCATTAATAAATGAGATATCATTCATATCTTTCAGTGTGTATGCACCAATGTTGAATGATGCACGGCCCCGCGCTAGATCATCGTTGGTGCCAGCTAATTTATGCAGGCAAGCCAATATGGACAATATTGTCCATATTAGCATGCAGGGCTATGGGGCCCCATCAAACCCACTCCCCCACCAGGTTGTCCATCAGCCATATTAGCCATCGGGTACCTCGTCAGCCAATCAGCCAGTGTGTAGCATTCTTAAGTACAATACATCCTCCATACCTATAAATGCATCCTCCATAAAATACCTTTAAAAACCCACTGACATAATTTTCCCATCTATTCCCATCTAATTTTTCTTTCTTAGGATGGGCACTAGTCACTAAACATTTTTTCAGATTTGAAGCTTTCCTATAAATATAAGATGGCTTCATGGGGACACATGGTCCTATGACAGTGTTTCTTAGCAAAAGGAACCAGTGCTTATTAAGGACTCATTCTAGTTCTTTATGATAAGTATTATAATCAGTGATAAATCCCAATAAAATTTTGTCATTAGGAGATTTATCACTTGCTCTTGTCATCAATAGATCTTCCCTTTGGGCATTGTGTGCTATATTTAGAACTTTTCCCAGTGTTTCCCTATTATAGCCACATGATATAAAGACTCACTTTATGTCCTCAGAGATTTCCATTTCTGTACAGTTATGCCTTAAGCATTTAAATTAAAATTAAAATTCTTCCCCTGGGATTGAATTAAGCCAGTTTGTATGGTGACAACTTGCAGCTGTTATATATGACATGGAGTTTGTGGTCTTTCTATAATTTTTTGTATGAATTTTGTTATCTTTAATATACACTGTGGCATCTAAAAAATCTAATGATATTTTACTTTTATCAAATGTTAATTTGAAGATATTATTATTGTTAAGTGATTTACAAAAATTATTTAAAGTGACTTGATCACTTCTCCAAATAAAGAAAATGTCATCAACATTGTGTGACCAGGACACCAGGTTTGCTCCAAATGGGTTATTATTCCAGATGTTTATCTCTTCCAATTGTCCCATAAATAAGTTGGCATAACTTGGAGAAAACCTGGCACCCATGGATGTGCCTCTATTCTGTAGATAAAAGGTATCCTTAAATAAAAAGTGATTATGTTGTAAAATATGATGAATGCTCTTAACAGTAAAGTCTGTAACTAATAATTTTTGACAGTTCTACACTCTTAGAGAAGTTTCTATACCTTGTGAATTCTCATTTATAGTGAAAAGAAAGCTGATGTCAGCACTGACCAGCCAGAATGTTTCCTCCCATCTAACATTCTCTAAGATGTTCAGAAAGTCCCTTGTGTTTTTCAACTGGGACCTGTTTTTCGCTACCAGGGGTTGGAGGTGAAATTCTATATCTTGAGAAAGATTTGCACTCATTGCGGTAATCTCTGAGATCTTTAGATGCCCAGGTTTTTTTATCTTTATGTACCTTTGGAAGTGTGTACAGTACTCTCTGGAATTAAAAATGTGGTCTCTGGGTTACTTATGGTACCATATTTCCATAAAAATAAATTAATGTTGTAAGTTCAATTAAAAAAGATTCAGTGGTGCCATTCCACAATATATTTTAGGTGGTTCTATCCTCCAACTGCCTATACACTTCACTTTCATAGCCCACTGTATTCGTGATAAACCCCCCTACCCCTCTCCACTCTTGTTGGTGGGTTTTATAACCAAAACAAAACAAAGTACAACAAAACCCACAAGACACTTATTTTACCCCCAGGTCATCCTATAATTTCAGGAATTGGGTCACTCACTAATAATTTATCTTTTTTGTGGATTATTCTTTACAGAGCCACGTAGGGAGACTTAAATCCCATATCAAGGACACTAAGAATTTTCTAAATTTAATAAAAACTGTAAAATGGAAAGAGGGATATTCCTTTATAACCTGTGACATTGAGGCACTGTGTTTAAATATCTCACATGATTTGGGAGTGGAGGCGGTTAAATATTTTCTGGACAGAGATTTGGAGATGGTGTCCGACTCCCTACGTGGCTTTATATTAAATTCAATAGATTTTATTTTGAAACACAATTATGTTTTGTTTGACACTAAAGTTTATTTACAGACACAGGGGACTGTGATGGGGATGAGGTTCATGCCAAGCTTCGCTAACCTATACATGAGGCAGTTTGAGGAGGAGCATGTGTGGGGCGGGGAGTTCGGTGCAAACCTCGTCCTCTATGGCAGATTTATAGGTGATTTATTTTTTTGTTTGGGATGGGGATGCACATTCGCTAGACACATTTATTCACGATTTAAATAAAAATTATTATGGTTTGAAATTTATGTCCAATCAAAGCAAAACCATGATAAGTTTTTTGGATATTGCAGTATTGATAGAGGAAGGAGAGACCTCAACAGAGACATACATAAAGCCAGTAGATCAAAGTAAATACTTAAATTTTAAATGCTCTCATGCGGAGGTAAGGAAAATGAACATTCCTAAGGGACAGTTCATTAGAATCAGATGTAACTGTTCAACTGAAGAGTCATTTAAAAGACAGGCAGGTTTGATCTTTGATTCTTTCTTAGAACAAGGGTATTCAAGGGAGACTCTACAGAGGGCTTTAAGAGAAGTAGAAAATACGGAGAGAGATACACTGCTTAATATGGAGAAAAGGACTATAAAGGATACATGTGGAAATATGGATTTGGAAAATGGAGTTAAGGATGATAGATCATCCCTATTAATTACACAATATAACAATTATTCATATGATATTAAAAAAATAATAAAGAAACATTCAGAATTATTAAAATTGGATACAGTGCTGAGAGAAACAGTGACTCTAGATGGGAAATTGATTTTTAGAAAATCCGATAATTTGAAACAAATACTAACGACCAGTAATTTTAAACAATAAAAATTGGAACCATTTCAGATAACCCATACATGGATACCCATTAGACCTCTGGCTTTCCATAAATGTGGGAATCCTACATGCAGTACATGTTTACATACAAATAAAAAGGAAACAGAATTTGTTTCAAACCAAAGTGTCGAAAAGTTCCAAATAAAAAGCTTTATGAATTGTAGATCAAAGTTTGTGATTTATGTTGTGCAATGTGGTTGCGACAAACAATATGTCAGATGCACAACATGAATGTTACATACAAGATTTATGGAACATTGGCGGAACTTAAATAAAAATGTGAGATCACACCCTTGGTCCAACCACATGGCACAATGTAATATCTATACATCTAGCACCATCAAAGTAATGGGAATTTAACATATTAAAATGACTATCCATAGATTTAATACCCTCTGCTGAAGAGAAGATTTTTGGATATATTGGCTGGGTACACTGTACCCTAATCGTTTAAATTATATGGTGGAACTGAACCATATTGAATAAAGTATACTATAATTAGGGAAGGTAATAAATATAGCTTAGATGATATGGGGTCCTTTGGGTTTCTTTTCAGGTTTATGTGGGGGGTTGATATGGGGTTAAAGGTTTATTCTAATATTGGGTAGACATCAGAGGTCCATCTGGGTCACCCTTGTTAGAGTTCCTTAATTATCGGAAGGGAACACTTGTCTAATAAAGCACTATAAGGAATGAAATACCATGCATTGACATGCGAAGGGAACATAAAGAGAATTGGATGTAGTAATTAGTATTCTGCTGAAAATACGTGGGATGTAGAAGATAAGATAAAAGGAATATTATAATATTAAAAAATTGTCCTGATTGTATGTATAAATAAGAGATAGATTAAAGATGCCTGCACCTCATTACATGTATTTTTATCAAAGAGGATCCTGCAATGTAAATAAAAGACAGGAAATATTGGTAGGATTTTATGTAATGTGCTAAAAGAGCGGTAAAGTGTATTTATTAGCTCAGATATTCTAAACGTGTGTATGTTTAATTATAAGTATTGAACTCTAGATCTTCACTCTGTTTTACTAATAAGCAACTTTTATATAATATTGGACTTATGATAATCTATATATACTGGATTTTAATGGTGAGAATTTACAGATCTGATAAGCTCTATTAAATCTGAAGTCCGTTTTGAGTCCTTTTTGATGAGGACTGATGAGAAGGTATGCAGCTGTGTGAGCTTGAATTAATTACTATGGAACACATGGATGATAGCAGAGACCGTGGACAGCCGAGTTACGGCTGTAAATGAAAGTGAGGCTTGGAGCGCAGACTGCAAATACTGGGGATATAAAAGCAGAACGGAGAGTTTGAACATCTGACTGAGGAAGATGCTGACATGAATCTACAGGCAGGGAAGCACGTCTTTTAAAGTTTTAAAATTGATCCTGATTACCTCATATTGGTATACATCATCAAAACAACTTGCCTCATGACTGGGGGAATCTCCATCTGATCTCCGGATAAGGCTTGCTAAGAAGGTTTTAAGCACCAGAGCCGGAGTTTGAAAAGTATTTTAACCCAGGTGGAGGATGTGGTAATGCACTAACATGGCCATGTTTAATTAACAGCTGTTTGCATTAAAAAACTTGTTCTATCTAAATAACTGCTTTGAGATCCTGCAAGTTAATCAACTAATAAATACAGCTGCAGAAATAGTATGCTTCAAGGTTTATGAAAGCTGTATGGGTCATTGGATAATCAACATCTTTATAATTGGATAAAGAGACTTTGTTGCAACAGCCTGCTAATATCACTAACAAATTAATATCTGAAGCTTGTGCCGATAAGGATACAAAGTATAGAGTGGAGCTTAGTTACATTGTATTACTGAATGAGATGAAATGAGACAAATGTTTCTGTTTCTACTATGTCTGTGAGATAGTAATATATAAATATAAATCTATACAGAACCAAATATAGAGGTATAGAAAGGAATTATCAATTCATTTTATGATCTAAGATAAATAAAATCTTTTTAAAATTAGTCTGCTAGTGTTGTCTGTGCTTTGTGCTTTTCTTTATAACCAAGTTTTCACTTCTCTTTAGCTATTTTAGGGCCTGTCTCTAGTTATGACTCAAATTATACTTAATTTTCTTGGTTTCTGTGCTACTCATATCTTTTAGCACTTAGATTCCAAATGCATCTATGAAACTCCCCTTTACATGTGAGGGATAAAAATTGGACCTTGGTCTAAACTGGGTAGTTACCCCTTCCTCCGTTATCCCAGTGTCCAATTCCCATAGAAATAACTTTTTTAATGGTCAATTTTGTATGAATTATTGCATATCCACAAAAGGTCAAAATAATTTTAGTTGCAGGCCAGATTTTAGACCCTTTTGTAGTAGGGTTCTTTCATTATTCTTTAGTGTATGAGAACTAAGGTTAAAAATCTTAACCTTCCCTTCTTCTAAGTTCTATGATCCCTCAGTTGTATTCTGAGTTTGATCTACATAATATCTAGTCTACTGCATTGCCAGAAAGGAGGGGGCTTTACATGGGTCCTCTCTTCTCTTAGACCACTTCTTACTTCAGTACATGAATGTTTTATTTTCTCCATTGCATAACCCCAATTCCATATATTAACGCTAAATGTGTGTTTTTATTTTTTGTGTGACATTGCAGTCCATTTGTTTGATAGAGTAATAATAAATAATATTACAGTAAGTGAGATTTCAGGAAAAAAAAAATATGGTACAAATGCAGACCAGTAACATGGTTCTCAAGAGAGGTAATCTACTAAAATTTAAGTAATCAAATTCAATAACATAATTCAATTGCTATTTGTTTAACTCTATCCAGCCTTATAAAGCTTAACGCAGAGGTATAATGCTGAATTGAGCTACACAATTTGAATGGAACAAGCTGATTTACACATTTATGGTGTTAAAATATTGTACATTTCCTTAGTAACAACAGCATTGAACATCATAATGTTACAAGCATGTATTTGACATAAGAATACATTAACCAATAATGGCAGGATTTGGGGAAAAAGAAAGATATTTGTATGCTGGTATTGACAATGCAAACTTGTTTGCCATTTTAAAATAAAATGTAATAATAAAAATAAATATTATTTTATTCATATAGCTCTCTTTCTCAAATAGGACTCAAGGCGCTTAGCAGACAATTTACAGCATTTGCAGCAAAAACTATGTATAATGATGAAGTTAAGGGAGAGACAAATCAATGATGGTATGATAATGCCACTATATAAAGATTATAAAAACAAATGATGGAGGTTGGGTTAGTGGTGATTATTATAGATCAGTTAGTATACAGTTTTGTACATAGTTGTTATACAGGTAAGTATCCTTTCCAATTATACCAGCTTATAGTGTTTGTGCAACTCAAATAATATAGTGTGATGATATAGATGGTAATGACGATACCAAAAATTATACTACTGTCCTTAGAATTTGCCTTTGAATTTCTAGTGTTAATAGTAAGTCAAAGTTGAGTAAAGTATTAGTAATAATAAAGTTGTGATGAGACACCAGATGGCAAATTCCCAAACAACACATCCAGAACCCAGTTACGGGGCTGATTCTGAGTCACTCACATCTCTGTTCACGGACATAAAAGGTGAGTATTTGCATACAGCACCTCTGCAGAAGCAAACCTAGGGGGGTAATTGAGATCTAATCGCTGCTGTGCGTTTTTACACAGCGGGCGATCAGGTCCTAACGGTGCATGTGTATGCACAGCAATGTGCACGTGCATCGGACATCAATAATGGGCATCGCCAGTCAGCGACAAGATGGTGCGAAAAATCCAAATGCACAGGTGTTCGCAAGGTGATTGACAGGAAGAGGCTGTTTGTGGGTGGCAACTGAGCATTTACAGGGAGTATCTGGAAAAACACAGGTGTGCCCAAGTATTTTAAGGGAGGGTGCCCAACATCAGCTCCGGCCCTGATCAGCCTGTTCTCATCGCACTGGAGGAGTAAGTCCTTGGTTGCACACAGACTGCACAAAGAGGATTTTTGCAGCTCGGCGTACACATGCGATCGCACACTTGCACGGCGAATTTACACTCCCCCTGGAGGCAGTAACTATCTGATCGCAGGACAACAAAATTAGCAACCCAGCGATCAGATCTGAATTACCCCCTAAACATCTTGCACATGTTTGTCATATTCGGAGTCAGCCACACCATAGATGAATATATCTTTCCGTGAAGTAGTTCTCAGCAGATGCTCATTAGATCTGCTATTGTTGGTGATAGAGGAGGTGGGATCTGACCTTAATAAGGTGAGATCTGATATTAGCTCCTTTCACCTCTCAGCTCTTAACCAACTGCAGTCAGATCCATTGGAAGCTTGACTTGACATACTGAAAAATCAAGTTGACAGATATCATAAAGAACTTCTAACCTTTAAATGTACCAAGCTTGAGAGGGTTAGACGTGACTATCAGGAACACCCTGTGTACTAGTGGATCTCAGGAGCAGAGACACATTTACCTATACAGCATAACACTAAGTACCGCTTTGAGTTAGACAGTGGTTATTCTGCTTCATCATCTGAACGTGATTTTCAGATTCACATACTAACGGCAAATCACTGCTTCCCCATGCCAATACATGATCTCAACTAAGCAATCCCCCTTTAGACGTAGGAGTCCCCACCCAAGGTGGGGCCATTATCAAAAATTCCAAAAAGAAACAACCCAAGACCACAAAGAGTCAATAATAAATTTATCATTGATTACCTTTAGTGATGCAGAGATTAATGTACTGGCTAAAGGATTATCTTTCATGCCTACTGTCCCTTTTGACAAATTTAGATGGTCCATTGACAGATATAACATGACACAAATATTACGTCTTAAGGAGATGTTCTTTAATATTACAATTGAGACTCCTAAAATGGCAACGTTTAAGCGGAAAAGTACCCACGACCTCACCTACCAAAAAATCCCAGTATTAAGACTTTTTTGCGACTATTAGAGACTGAGTTTCAACAGTCCATCAAACAGCAGAAAAAGCTGCTTTTAATAAACTCAGACACAATAAATCCATTACAGTTAGACCTGTGGACAATGGGTGTGTGGTTGTGGTACTCAAAACTAGTGATTATGACATAGAGATTAAAAGACAGCTAGCGGACCAGACTATTTATTGTAAATTAAGATGGGATCCGAATACCTCATTTAAACAAAAGTAGATATACTTCTCACTACAACATTACAACAACAAAGGATTGACCGAGACACAAGTCATTTTCTCGAAACTGTTTATCCCATCTGTCCTGATATATATATATATATATATATATATATATAATATATATATATAGTGACACTCACTTTCCCAGCACATTGGAAAAAGCAGAACAAGCCAGCACTCACGGTTTGATGAAAACTTGTAGAAGATTTATTCCATATTAAAGCGACATATGCAGGTACAGGACAATATGCACAGCCTATAGGGCTGTAGGCTGTGCCTATTGTCCTGTACCTGCATATGTCGCTTTAATATGGAATAAATCTTCTACAAGTTTTCATCAAACCGTGAGTGCTGGCTTGTTCTGCTTTTTCCAATGCGCTGGGAAAGTGAGTGTCACTATTGTTTTGCTGCCTTGCACCACCCTTTCATAAAACATTATGGCTTGGAGTGCTGTCTTTTCTATTTATATATATATATATATATATATATAATATTTTACTCCAAAAATTAATAAGTCATTGATACAACCACCCGGTAGATCTATCATCTCTACCAGGAATTTTCTCTTTTCACACATAGCACAATACTTGAATAGTTTCATTCAACCGTTTGTTCAGGAAAATGACAGTTTTCTTAGAGATACTAATGACTTTATTAACAGCATTGTTGTATTACCAAAAAATTAAAACTCCATCATGGTGATGATTGGTGTGTCATCATTTTATACAGTGATCCCCCATAATGAGGATATCCACACTTTTAAAAAAGCACTTATACAATCACATCATGGTTACCCTCCAGTGGAGTTCTTGATTGAACTCCTGGAACTAACACTAGCCTGTAATTATTTAAATAATGGTGGGCATTATTTCATCCAGGTCTCGGGCTCCGCTATGGGTAATAACATCATGCCCTCATATGCAAACCTATACATGGATGCATACAAGAGCACCTACTGTATATCATCCCATGATTTGGAAGTTTGCCCATTACCGTTGGTAAATTGATGATGTCTTAATAATATGGCAGGGCTTTGTTGAGTCCCTTAATGCCATGTTGTTAGACTTAAATACTTTGGACACACCCATTAGATTCACTATGGATATAAATATAGATTCAATAGATTTTCTGGATGTAACTATCTATACCAACGATATGGGCTATGGACACAGGCTATACAGAAAACTGACCCATCTCAACACATTACTTAATTTTGAGTTTCCATCCTTAAAGTTTAAAATGCAATCTTACGATATCCCAATTTCTTAGGGTCTTACGTAACAACTCTGACCCCAATACTGCTAAAGAACAACTTGCCAACTTGGCTATCCACTTTAAACAAAGGGGTTACGAAATGCCTACTTAAAGCACGAAAGATCTATGCAAAGAACATTGGGGCAGATGTATTAACCTGGAAAAGGCATAAAGAAGTGATAAACCAGTGATATGTGCAAGGTGATAAAGGCACCAGCCAATCAGATCCTAACTGTTCATTTACATATTGGAACTGATTGGCTGGTGCCTTTATCACCTTGCACATCTCACTGGTTTATCACTTCCTTATGCCTTCTCCAGGTTAATACATCTGCCCCATTGTGAGAAAGAAGGATTCTAAAGAGCCGTTTGTTATCACTACATCCTTCGAAATCGCAGGTCCATTACTACAAAGAAGCATTAGACAGCAATGGCCAATACTCACCACAGATCCATCATTCCAGGGGAATTTACCAAATAAACTTCTCATAACCTACAAAAGAGGTTGAAACATCAATGATCTATTGATGCGCCCAGTGCTATATTCAAAACAAACAACTACTACATGGATTAAGACCCAGAAGCTGGGGTGCTACAATTGTACTGAATGCACCACCTGTGGAAGTATGCTTATGGGTGAAACATTTCACCATTACTATACAGGACGCAGACTGAGGATTAATTACTGGGTAACTTGCACTACCTATTATGTGATATACATCTTATGTTGGCCATGTTGATTATTCTACATTGGGAAGACCATTCGGCCTTTCCGGAGTCGCATGGCCAACCATAGATCGTCAATCCAAATGGTCCTGGAGGGTGGCACATCAGATAAGCCAGTGGCATGACATTCATTGGCATCCCTGAGATTCATGATCATTGATCATATACTGCCTCCATCCCAGATATGTGATCGTGCTAAAATGCTTCTTTGTAGGGAGGCTATGTGGAATAATTAATTGGACACATTGTGGCCCAGAGAACTCAACGATTCTATTTGTTTTGATATCTTCTTGGACACATAACTAAATGATCGAGTTTGATGTGTTTACAAATTATGGATTTTCTACATCTCCATTGGAAGTTTGTTTCTTCATTCATTGGATGCTGCCTATCTTTATTTTTTATTTTTCATTTTTTTTCTTTCTAGTTTTGGTTTTTCACAATTTTTTGTTGAGATCTGAATTGTTGTTTTTTGTGTATAACTGTGGGTTTGATGCTGGTATTTAAGCTACATACTGTAAACAATTGATGTTTGTCACTACACTATAAAGCTAAGACTACTACAGTTGCCTACATTTACTTTTTTTTTTGGTTTCCTCTTCCCCTTTTGGTGTACATGTGTACCGATTAAATCAATGGCATTATAATGGTCTTATAAATAGTATTAGTTCCACAATGCAATGGGTTTGCCACTAGATGGTCAATAGATATAACCTTAATTTTGGTGGCTTGTGGTTGCTTAGCAACCTGGGGAACACCTGTCTATGCAGCCTCCATAGCGGTCACCCAGAGAATATGCTAGAGTGATATATGCGGCTTAGCAACGTTGGAGGACCAGTGCGCTCCAGACTTCATTTTGGTCTTTGGATGATGTACTTCTGGTCACTGTGTCCTATTGTGTGGTGTAGCAGATTTGTGCACTCTGGACCACATCCTAGTCATCAAATGACTCAATTCCAGTAGTGGGATCTCGGGATCTAGGGATCTGGGGCCTCCTGTATGGCAACGGTGGCTGGTGAGTGCGCATTGGACCTCATTTTGAACTCCAGATGGCGCACTTCCGGTTCCTGGACCCAGCAGCACAGATGGTCGCAAAACTGGAATGCAGTTTTTGAGGCAGGTAATCGCTGTATATAATCTATGATTCATTTGGTAGTGCTGATAATATTATGAGGTATTTGACTAGTATTGATGAGACCCATGCACATCTGAAATGTGTGGTACATATGGGTGAGTGTGGGCTATCCTCAGATATCTTGGTAAAGGTGAGTGTGGGGACCGAAACATTGATATTTCATATCACATGTATGTCTGAATAAACTTCTGGCTCATCTTCAAGTCTGGTGAGTGCACCCCCTGCTTGGCTTCTGTTTCCGTGAAGTAGGGTGTTTCTGGGAGTGAACTGTTGCTGTGACAATGGGATTGCATGTAACCACTCTCATTTGTGGGAGTGTCTTGGTAGCATTTATATTTTAAAAAGGAGCATTGTATTACACTGTGTGGTAGAGGTATGTTTGTAAACAACTATATGTTGTTGTTTTTTTCAAAAATTGCTGAACATTAAAATGATTATATAAAATAAACAAACATGAATGTATTAATGTTTAAGCTGGAGACTGGAAGTATGTGATACTTTCGGTCCCCAGATGCTACCAGCTTTTTATCGGGGCAGCTGATACACACATAGCATGGTGCACGTAAATTTAGTAAAGTGTCAATGTAGCGTTGATTGCATGTATCAAAAGCTCAGTTGTGTATATGGGGTAGGGAAGCTTGTGTCTGATGTAAATCTTGCACCCTGAATGGGGCTAGTGCAAATGCAGAAAATAATAATGATGAATGCGGTGACCAGTGCAAAATCAATGGGCGGCATGGATTTCCACTTGCACACTAATGAACCCCTACATGAGTTGAACAGATAGTCACATTAGCATTAGTGATGAGCAAGTTCGGTTTCTCGGAAACCGAACCCCCCCGAACTTCACCCTTTTTACACGGGTCCGAGCCATACTCGGATTCTCCCGTATGGCTCGGGTAACCCGAGCGCGCCCGAACGTCGTCATCATCCCGCTGTCGGATTCTCACGAGATTCGGATTCTATATAAGCAGCCGCGCGTCGCCGCCATTTTCACTCGTGCATTGGAAATGTTAGGGAGAGGACGTGGCTGGCGTCCTCTCCGTTATTGTTGAACTTGATTGTGCTGTGCATTATTGCTTAATTGTGGGGAGGGCTGGGGAGAAGCTGTATATAGGAGGAGTACAGTGCAGAGTTTTGCTGATCAGTGACCACCAGTTATCCGTTCTCTGCCTGAAAAAAACGCTCCATATCTGTGCTCACAGTGTGCTGCATATACAGATGTGTCCACTTACATCTTTGCTTTTTTACAAATTTGGCACAACATGCAAAACACGGCTAAGCTGTTTATCATGAGTAGCGAGTTAATGAATTTTAAAAATTTTGTTTGCCATAATAGAATATGTATAAAGTAACATATTAAAGAGGCAAATTAAGAAAATTAACAAGGCATGGCTAAATCTCTGAGTCTAAGGCATACAAAACTGTGCCATACATGGCGGGATATAGCAAAGATGTATGTGGACACATCTGTATCTGTGCTCACACTGCTTAATTGTGGGGACTGGGGAGCAGCTGTATTATATAGCAGGAGAACAGTGCAGAGTTTTGCTGACAGTGACCACCAGTATACGTTGTCTGCCTGAAAAACACTCCATATCTGTGCTCAGTGTGCTGCTTTATTGTGGGGACTGGGGACCACCAGTATAATATTATATAGGAGGAGTACAGTGCAGGTTTGCTGACCAGTGACCACCAGTATATAATATATAGCATTACGGTACAGTAGGCCACTGCTGTTCCTACCTCTGTGTCGTCATTAAGTATACTATCCATCTACATTCTATACCTGTGGTGCATTTTAGTTTTGCAGTTTGCTGACACAGTGACCACCAGTATACTATATATAGCAGTACGGAAGGCCACTGCTGTACCTACCTCTGTGTCGTCATTCATTAAGTATACTATCCATCTACATTCTATACCTGTGGTGCATTTTAGTTTTGCAGTTTGCTGACACAGTGACCACCAGTATACTATATATAGCAGTACGGAAGGCCACTGCTGTACCTACCTCTGTGTCGTCATTCATTAAGTATACTATCCATCTACATTCTATACCTGTGGTGCATTTTAGTTTTGCAGTTTGCTGACACAGTGACCACCAGTATACTATATATAGCAGTACGGAAGGCCACTGCTGTACCTACCTCTGTGTCCTCATTCATTAAGTATACTATCCATCTACATTCTATACCTGTGGTGCATTTTAGTTTTGCAGTTTGCTGACACAGTGACCACCAGTATACTATATATAGCAGTACGTAAGGCCACTGCTGTACCTACCTCTGTGTCGTCATTCATTAAGTATACTATCCATCTACATTCTATACCTGTGGTGCATTTTAGTTTTGCAGTTTGCTGACACAGTGACCACCAGTATACTATATATAGCAGTACGGAAGGCCACTGCTGTACCTACCTCTGTGTCGTCATTCATTAAGTATACTATCCATCTACATTCTATACCTGTGGTGCATTTTAGTTTTGCAGTTTGCTGACACAGTGACCACCAGTATACTATATATAGCAGTACGGAAGGCCACTTCTGTACCTACCTCTGTGTCGTCATTCATTAAGTATACTATCCATCTACATTCTATACCTGTGGGGCATTTTAGTTTTGCAGTTTGCTGACACAGTGACCACCAGTATACTATATATAGCAGTACGGTACGGAAGGCCACTGCTGTACCTACCTCTGTGTCATCATTCATTAAGTATACTATCCATCTAGATTCTATACCTGTGGTGCATTTTAGTATTGCAGTTTGCTGACACAGTGACCACCAGTATACTATAGCAGTACGGAAGGCCACTGCTGTACCTACCTCTGTGTCGTCATTCATTAAGTATACTATCCATCTACATTCCATACCTGTGGTGCATTTTAGTTTTGCAGTTTGCTGACACAGTGACCACCATTATACTATAGCAGTACGGAAGGCCACTGCTGTACCTACCTCTGTGTTGTCATTCATTAAGTATACTATCCATCTACATTCTATACCTGTGGTGCATTTTAGTTTTGCAGTTTGCTGACACAGTGACCACCAGTATACTATATATAGCAGTACGGAAGGCCACTGCTGTACCTACCTCTGTGTCGTCATTCATTAAGTATACTATCCATCTACATTCTATACCTGTAGTGCATTTTAGTTTTGCAGTTTGCTGACACAGTGACCACCAGTATACTATATATAGCAGTACGGAAGGCCACTGCTGTACCTACCTCTGTGTCGTCATTCATTAAGTATACTATCCATCTACATTCTATACCTGTGGTGCATTTTAGTTTTGCAGTTTGCTGACACAGTGACCACCAGTATACTATATATAGCAGTACGGAAGGCCACTGCTGTACCTACCTCTGTGTCGTCATTCATTAAGTATACTATCCATCTACATTCTATACCTGTGGTGCATTTTAGTTTTGCAGTTTGCTGACACAGTGACCACCAGTATACTATATATAGCAGTACGGAAGGCCACTGCTGTACCAACCTCTGTGTCGTCATTCATTAAGTATACTATCCATCTACATTCTATACCTGTGGTGCATTTTAGTTTTGCAGTTTGCTGACACAGTGACCACCAGTATACTATATATAGCAGTACGGAAGGCCACTACTGTACCTACCTCTGTGTCGTCATTCATTAAGTATACTATCCATCTACATTCTATACCTGTGGTGCATTTTAGTTTTGCAGTTTGCTGACACAGTGACCACAAGTATACTATATATAGCAGTACGGAAGTCAAGCTGTACCTACCTCTGTGTCGTCATTCATTAAGTATACTATCCATCTACATTCTATACCTGTGGTGCATTTTAGTTTTGCAGTTTGCTGACACAGTGACCACCAGTATACTATATATAGCAGTACGGAAGGCCACTGCTGTACCTACCTCTGTGTCATCATTCATTAAGTATACTATCCATCTACATTCTATACCTGTGGTGCATTTTAGTTTTGCAGTTTGCTGACACAGTGACCACCAGTATACTATATATAGCAGTACGGTACGGAAGGCCACTGCTGTACCTACCTCTGTGTCGTCATTCATTAAGTATACAATCCATCTAGATTCTATACCTGTGGTGCATTTTAGTTTTGCAGTTTGCTGACACAGTGACCACCAGTATACTATAGCAGTACGGAAGGCCACTGCTGTACCTACCTCTGTGTCGTCATTCATTAAGTATACTATCCATCTACATTCCATACCTGTGGTGCATTTTAGTTTTGCAGTTTGCTGACACAGTGACCACCATTATACTATAGCAGTACGGAAGGCCACTGCTGTACCTACCTCTGTGTCGTCATTCATTAAGTATACTATCCATCTACATTCTATACCTGTGGTGCATTTTAGTTTTGCAGTTTGCTGACACAGTGACCACCAGAATACTTTATATAGCAGTATGGAAGGCCACTGCTGTACCTACCTCTGTGTCGTCATTCATTAAGTATACTATCCATCTACATTCTATACCTGTGGTGCAGTTTAGTTTTGCAGTTTGCTGACACAGTGACCACCAGTATACTATATGTAGCAGTACGGTACGGAAGGCCACTGTTGTACCTACCTCTGTGTCGTCATTCATTAAGTATACTATCCATCTACATTCCATACCTGTGGTGCATTTTAGTTTTGCAGTTTGCTGACACAGTGACCACCATTATACTATAGCAGTACGGAAGGCCACTGCTGTACCTACCTCTGTGTCGTCATTCATTAAGTATACTATCCATCTACATTCTATACCTGTGGTGCATTTTAGTTTTGCAGTTTGCTGACACAGTGACCACCAGTATACTATATATAGCAGTACGGAAGTCAAGCTGTACCTACCTCTGTGTCGTCATTCATTAAGTATACTATCCATCTACATTCTATACCTGTGGTGCATTTTAGTTTTGCAGTTTGCTGACACAGTGACCACCAGTATACTATATATAGCAGTACGGAAGGCCACTGCTGTACCTACCTCTGTGTCATCATTCATTAAGTATACTATCCATCTACATTCTATACCTGTGGTGCATTTTAGTTTTGCAGTTTGCTGACACAGTGACCACCAGTATACTATATATAGCAGTACGGAAGGCCACTGCTGTACCTACCTCTGTGTCGTCATTCATTAAATATACTATCCATCTACATTCTATACCTGTGGTGCATTTTAGTTTTGCAGTTTGCTGAAACAGTGACCACCAGTATACTATATATAGCAGTACGGTACGGAAGGCCTCTGCTGTACCTACCTCTGTGTCATCATTCATTAAGTATACTATCCATCTAGATTCTATACCTGTGGTGCATTTTAGTTTTGCAGTTTGCTGACACATTGACCACCAGTATACTATAGCAGTACGGAAGGCCACTGCTGTACCTACCTCTGTGTCGTCATTCATTAAGTATACTATCCATCTACATTCCATACCTGTGGTGCATTTTAGTTTTGCAGTTTGCTGACACAGTGACCACCATTATACTATAGCAGTACGGAAGGCCACTGCTGTACCTACCTCTGTGTCGTCATTCATTAAGTGTACTATCAATCTACATTCTATACCTGTGGTGCATTTTAGTTTTGCAGTTTGCTGACACAGTGACCACCAGTATACTTTATATAGCAGTATGGAAGGCCACTGCTGTACCTACCTCTGTGTCGTCATTCATTAAGTATACTATCCATCTACATTCTATACCTGTGGTGCATTTTAGTTTTGCAGTTTGCTGACACAGTGACCACCAGTATACTATATATAGCAGTACGGAAGGCCACTGCTGTACCTACCTCTGTGTCCTCATTCATTAAGTATACTATCCATCTACATTCTATACCTGTGGTGCATTTTAGTTTTGCAGTTTGCTGACACAGTGACCACCAGTATACTATATATAGCAGTACGTAAGGCCACTGCTGTACCTACCTCTGTGTCGTCATTCATTAAGTATACTATCCATCTACATTCTATACCTGTGGTGCATTTTAGTTTTGCAGTTTGCTGACACAGTGACCACCAGTATACTATATATAGCAGTACGGAAGGCCACTGCTGTACCTACCTCTGTGTCGTCATTCATTAAGTATACTATCCATCTACATTCTATACCTGTGGTGCATTTTAGTTTTGCAGTTTGCTGACACAGTGACCACCAGTATACTATATATAGCAGTACGGAAGGCCACTTCTGTACCTACCTCTGTGTCGTCATTCATTAAGTATACTATCCATCTACATTCTATACCTGTGGGGCATTTTAGTTTTGCAGTTTGCTGACACAGTGACCACCAGTATACTATATATAGCAGTACGGTACGGAAGGCCACTGCTGTACCTACCTCTGTGTCATCATTCATTAAGTATACTATCCATCTAGATTCTATACCTGTGGTGCATTTTAGTATTGCAGTTTGCTGACACAGTGACCACCAGTATACTATAGCAGTACGGAAGGCCACTGCTGTACCTACCTCTGTGTCGTCATTCATTAAGTATACTATCCATCTACATTCCATACCTGTGGTGCATTTTAGTTTTGCAGTTTGCTGACACAGTGACCACCATTATACTATAGCAGTACGGAAGGCCACTGCTGTACCTACCTCTGTGTCGTCATTCATTAAGTATACTATCCATCTACATTCTATACCTGTGGTGCATTTTAGTTTTGCAGTTTGCTGACACAGTGACCACCAGTATACTATATATAGCAGTACGGAAGGCCACTGCTGTACCTACCTCTGTGTCGTCATTCATTAAGTATACTATCCATCTACATTCTATACCTGTAGTGCATTTTAGTTTTGCAGTTTGCTGACACAGTGACCACCAGTATACTATATATAGCAGTACGGAAGGCCACTGCTGTACCTACCTCTGTGTCGTCATTCATTAAGTATACTATCCATCTACATTCTATACCTGTGGTGCATTTTAGTTTTGCAGTTTGCTGACACAGTGACCACCAGTATACTATATATAGCAGTACGGAAGGCCACTGCTGTACCTACCTCTGTGTCATCATTCATTAAGTATACTATCCATCTACATTCTATACCTGTGGTGCATTTTAGTTTTGCAGTTTGCTGACACAGTGACCACCAGTATACTATATATAGCAGTACGGAAGGCCACTGCTGTACCTACCTCTGTGTCGTCATTCATTAAGTATACTATCCATCTACATTCTATACCTGTGGTGCATTTTAGTTTTGCAGTTTGCTGACACAGTGACCACCAGTATACTATATATAGCAGTACGGAAGGCCACTACTGTACCTACCTCTGTGTCGTCATTCATTAAGTATACTATCCATCTACATTCTATACCTGTGGTGCATTTTAGTTTTGCAGTTTGCTGACACAGTGACCACAAGTATACTATATATAGCAGTACGGAAGTCAAGCTGTACCTACCTCTGTGTCGTCATTCATTAAGTATACTATCCATCTACATTCTATACCTGTGGTGCATTTTAGTTTTGCAGTTTGCTGACACAGTGACCACCAGTATACTATATATAGCAGTACGGAAGGCCACTGCTGTACCTACCTCTGTGTCATCATTCATTAAGTATACTATCCATCTACATTCTATACCTGTGGTGCATTTTAGTTTTGCAGTTTGCTGACACAGTGACCACCAGTATACTATATATAGCAGTACGGTATGGAAGGCCACTGCTGTACCTACCTCTGTGTCGTCATTCATTAAGTATACAATCCATCTAGATTCTATACCTGTGGTGCATTTTAGTTTTGCAGTTTGCTGACACAGTGACCACCAGTATACTATAGCAGTACGGAAGGCCACTGCTGTACCTACCTCTGTGTCGTCATTCATTAAGTATACTATCCATCTACATTCTATACCTGTGGTGCATTTTAGTTTTGCAGTTTGCTGACACAGTGACCACCAGTATACTATATATAGCAGTACGGAAGGCCACTACTGTACCTACCTCTGTGTCGTCATTCATTAAGTATACTATCCATCTACATTCTATACCTGTGGTGCATTTTAGTTTTGCAGTTTGCTGACACAGTGACCACAAGTATACTATATATAGCAGTACGGAAGTCAAGCTGTACCTACCTCTGTGTCGTCATTCATTAAGTATACTATCCATCTACATTCTATACCTGTGGTGCATTTTAGTTTTGCAGTTTGCTGACACAGTGACCACCAGTATACTATATATAGCAGTACGGAAGGCCACTGCTGTACCTACCTCTGTGTCATCATTCATTAAGTATACTATCCATCTACATTCTATACCTGTGGTGCATTTTAGTTTTGCAGTTTGCTGACACAGTGACCACCAGTATACTATATATAGCAGTACGGTACGGAAGGCCACTGCTGTACCTACCTCTGTGTCGTCATTCATTAAGTATACAATCCATCTAGATTCTATACCTGTGGTGCATTTTAGTTTTGCAGTTTGCTGACACAGTGACCACCAGTATACTATAGCAGTACGGAAGGCCACTGCTGTACCTACCTCTGTGTCGTCATTCATTAAGTATACTATCCATCTACATTCCATACCTGTGGTGCATTTTAGTTTTGCAGTTTGCTGACACAGTGACCACCATTATACTATAGCAGTACGGAAGGCCACTGCTGTACCTACCTCTGTGTCGTCATTCATTAAGTATACTATCCATCTACATTCTATACCTGTGGTGCATTTTAGTTTTGCAGTTTGCTGACACAGTGACCACCAGAATACTTTATATAGCAGTATGGAAGGCCACTGCTGTACCTACCTCTGTGTCGTCATTCATTAAGTATACTATCCATCTACATTCTATACCTGTGGTGCAGTTTAGTTTTGCAGTTTGCTGACACAGTGACCACCAGTATACTATATGTAGCAGTACGGTACGGAAGGCCACTGTTGTACCTACCTCTGTGTCGTCATTCATTAAGTATACTATCCATCTACATTCCATACCTGTGGTGCATTTTAGTTTTGCAGTTTGCTGACACAGTGACCACCATTATACTATAGCAGTACGGAAGGCCACTGCTGTACCTACCTCTGTGTCGTCATTCATTAAGTATACTATCCATCTACATTCTATACCTGTGGTGCATTTTAGTTTTGCAGTTTGCTGACACAGTGACCACCAGTATACTATATATAGCAGTACGGAAGTCAAGCTGTACCTACCTCTGTGTCGTCATTCATTAAGTATACTATCCATCTACATTCTATACCTGTGGTGCATTTTAGTTTTGCAGTTTGCTGACACAGTGACCACCAGTATACTATATATAGCAGTACGGAAGGCCACTGCTGTACCTACCTCTGTGTCATCATTCATTAAGTATACTATCCATCTACATTCTATACCTGTGGTGCATTTTAGTTTTGCAGTTTGCTGACACAGTGACCACCAGTATACTATATATAGCAGTACGGAAGGCCACTGCTGTACCTACCTCTGTGTCGTCATTCATTAAATATACTATCCATCTACATTCTATACCTGTGGTGCATTTTAGTTTTGCAGTTTGCTGAAACAGTGACCACCAGTATACTATATATAGCAGTACGGTACGGAAGGCCTCTGCTGTACCTACCTCTGTGTCATCATTCATTAAGTATACTATCCATCTAGATTCTATACCTGTGGTGCATTTTAGTTTTGCAGTTTGCTGACACATTGACCACCAGTATACTATAGCAGTACGGAAGGCCACTGCTGTACCTACCTCTGTGTCGTCATTCATTAAGTATACTATCCATCTACATTCCATACCTGTGGTGCATTTTAGTTTTGCAGTTTGCTGACACAGTGACCACCATTATACTATAGCAGTACGGAAGGCCACTGCTGTACCTACCTCTGTGTCGTCATTCATTAAGTGTACTATCAATCTACATTCTATACCTGTGGTGCATTTTAGTTTTGCAGTTTGCTGACACAGTGACCACCAGTATACTATATATAGCAGTACGGAAGGCCACTGCTGTACCTACCTCTGTGTCATCATTCATTAAGTATACTATCCATCTACATTCTATACCTGTGGTGCATTTTAGTTTTGCAGTTTGCTGACACAGTGACCACCAGTATACTATATATAGCAGTACGGAAGGCCACTGCTGTACCTACCTCTGTGTCGTCATTCATTAAGTATACTATCCATCTACATTCTATACCTGTGGTGCATTTTAGTTTTGCAGTTTGCTGACACAGTGACCACCAGTATACTATATATAGCAGTACGGAAGGCCACTACTGTACCTACCTCTGTGTCGTCATTCATTAAGTATACTATCCATCTACATTCTATACCTGTGGTGCATTTTAGTTTTGCAGTTTGCTGACACAGTGACCACAAGTATACTATATATAGCAGTACGGAAGTCAAGCTGTACCTACCTCTGTGTCGTCATTCATTAAGTATACTATCCATCTACATTCTATACCTGTGGTGCATTTTAGTTTTGCAGTTTGCTGACACAGTGACCACCAGTATACTATATATAGCAGTACGGAAGGCCACTGCTGTACCTACCTCTGTGTCATCATTCATTAAGTATACTATCCATCTACATTCTATACCTGTGGTGCATTTTAGTTTTGCAGTTTGCTGACACAGTGACCACCAGTATACTATATATAGCAGTACGGTACGGAAGGCCACTGCTGTACCTACCTCTGTGTCGTCATTCATTAAGTATACAATCCATCTAGATTCTATACCTGTGGTGCATTTTAGTTTTGCAGTTTGCTGACACAGTGACCACCAGTATACTATAGCAGTACGGAAGGCCACTGCTGTACCTACCTCTGTGTCGTCATTCATTAAGTATACTATCCATCTACATTCCATACCTGTGGTGCATTTTAGTTTTGCAGTTTGCTGACACAGTGACCACCATTATACTATAGCAGTACGGAAGGCCACTGCTGTACCTACCTCTGTGTCGTCATTCATTAAGTATACTATCCATCTACATTCTATACCTGTGGTGCATTTTAGTTTTGCAGTTTGCTGACACAGTGACCACCAGAATACTTTATATAGCAGTATGGAAGGCCACTGCTGTACCTACCTCTGTGTCGTCATTCATTAAGTATACTATCCATCTACATTCTATACCTGTGGTGCATTTTAGTTTTGCAGTTTGCTGACACAGTGACCACCAGTATACTATATGTAGCAGTACGGTACGGAAGGCCACTGTTGTACCTACCTCTGTGTCGTCATTCATTAAGTATACTATCCATCTACATTCCATACCTGTGGTGCATTTTAGTTTTGCAGTTTGCTGACACAGTGACCACCATTATACTATAGCAGTACGGAAGGCCACTGCTGTACCTACCTCTGTGTCGTCATTCATTAAGTATACTATCCATCTACATTCTATACCTGTGGTGCATTTTAGTTTTGCAGTTTGCTGACACAGTGACCACCAGTATACTATATATAGCAGTACGGAAGTCAAGCTGTACCTACCTCTGTGTCGTCATTCATTAAGTATACTATCCATCTACATTCTATACCTGTGGTGCATTTTAGTTTTGCAGTTTGCTGACACAGTGACCACCAGTATACTATATATAGCAGTATGGAAGGCCACTGCTGTACCTACCTCTGTGTCATCATTCATTAAGTATACTATCCATCTACATTCTATACCTGTGGTGCATTTTA
Source organism: Pseudophryne corroboree (assembly GCF_028390025.1). Lineage (NCBI taxonomy): Eukaryota > Metazoa > Chordata > Amphibia > Anura > Myobatrachidae > Pseudophryne > Pseudophryne corroboree. Next base: position 242,753,824 of record NC_086453.1, on the reverse strand, counting down.
GTTTTGCAGTTTGCTGACACAGTGACCACCAGTATACTATAGCAGTACGGAAGGCCTCTGCTGTACCTAAATCTGTGTCGTCATTCATTAAGTATACTATCCATCTACATTCTATACCTGTGGTGCATTTTAGTTTTGCAGTTTGCTGACACAGTGACCACCAGTATACTATATATAGCAGTACGGAAGGCCACTGCTGTACCTACCTCTGTGTTGTCATTCATTAAGTATACTATCCATCTACATTCTATACCTGTGGTGCATTTTAGTTTTGCAGTTTGCTGACACAGTGACCACCAGTATACTATATATAGCAGTACGGAAGGCAAGCTGTACCTACCTCTGTGTCGTCATTCATTAAGTATACTATCCATCTACATTCTATACCTGTGGTGCATTTTAGTTTTGCAGTTTGCTGACACAGTGACCACCAGTATACTATATATAGCAGTACGGAAGGCCACTGCTGTACCTACCTCTGTGTCGTCATTCATTAAATATACTATCCATCTACATTCTATACCTGTGGTGCATTTTAGTTTTGCAGTTTGCTGAAACAGTGACCACCAGTATACTATATATAGCAGTACGGTACGGAAGGCCACTGCTGTACCTACCTCTGTGTCATCATTCATTAAGTATACTATCCATCTAGATTCTATACCTGTGGTGCATTTTAGTTTTGCAGTTTGCTGACACATTGACCACCAGTATACTATAGCAGTACGGAAGGCCACTGCTGTACCTACCTCTGTGTCGTCATTCATTAAGTATACTATCCATCTACATTCCATACCTGTGGTGCATTTTAGTTTTGCAGTTTGCTGACACAGTGACCACCAGTATACTATAGCAGTACGGAAGGCCACTGCTGTACCTACCTCTGTGTCGTCATTCATTAAGTATACTATCCATCTACATTCCATACCTGTGGTGCATTTTAGTTTTGCAGTTTGCTGACACAGTGACCACCATTATACTATAGCAGTACGGAAGGCCACTGCTGTACCTACCTCTGTGTCGTCATTCATTAAGTATACTATCCATCTACATTCTATACCTGTGGTGCATTTTAGTTTTGCAGTTTGCTGACACAGTGACCACCAGAATACTTTATATAGCAGTATGGAAGGCCACTGCTGTACCTACCTCTGTGTCGTCATTCATTAAGTATACTATCCATCTACATTCTATACCTGTGGTGCAGTTTAGTTTTGCAGTTTGCTGACACAGTGACCACCAGTATACTATATGTAGCAGTACGGTACGGAAGGCCACTGTTGTACCTACCTCTGTGTCGTCATTCATTAAGTATACTATCCATCTACATTCCATACCTGTGGTGCATTTTAGTTTTGCAGTTTGCTGACACAGTGACCACCATTATACTATAGCAGTACGGAAGGCCACTGCTGTACCTACCTCTGTGTCGTCATTCATTAAGTATACTATCCATCTACATTCTATACCTGTGGTGCATTTTAGTTTTGCAGTTTGCTGACACAGTGACCACCAGTATACTATATATAGCAGTACGGAAGTCAAGCTGTACCTACCTCTGTGTCGTCATTCATTAAGTATACTATCCATCTACATTCTATACCTGTGGTGCATTTTAGTTTTGCAGTTTGCTGACACAGTGACCACCAGTATACTATATATAGCAGTACGGAAGGCCACTGCTGTACCTACCTCTGTGTCATCATTCATTAAGTATACTATCCATCTACATTCTATACCTGTGGTGCATTTTAGTTTTGCAGTTTGCTGACACAGTGACCACCAGTATACTATATATAGCAGTACGGAAGGCCACTGCTGTACCTACCTCTGTGTCGTCATTCATTAAATATACTATCCATCTACATTCTATACCTGTGGTGCATTTTAGTTTTGCAGTTTGCTGAAACAGTGACCACCAGTATACTATATATAGCAGTACGGTACGGAAGGCCTCTGCTGTACCTACCTCTGTGTCATCATTCATTAAGTATACTATCCATCTAGATTCTATACCTGTGGTGCATTTTAGTTTTGCAGTTTGCTGACACATTGACCACCAGTATACTATAGCAGTACGGAAGGCCACTGCTGTACCTACCTCTGTGTCGTCATTCATTAAGTATACTATCCATCTACATTCCATACCTGTGGTGCATTTTAGTTTTGCAGTTTGCTGACACAGTGACCACCATTATACTATAGCAGTACGGAAGGCCACTGCTGTACCTACCTCTGTGTCGTCATTCATTAAGTGTACTATCAATCTACATTCTATACCTGTGGTGCATTTTAGTTTTGCAGTTTGCTGACACAGTGACCACCAGTATACTATATATAGCAGTACGGAAGGCCACTGCTGTACCTACCTCTGTGTCATCATTCATTAAGTATACTATCCATCTACATTCTATACCTGTGGTGCATTTTAGTTTTGCAGTTTGCTGACACAGTGACCACCAGTATACTATATATAGCAGTACGGAAGGCCACTGCTGTACCTACCTCTGTGTCGTCATTCATTAAGTATACTATCCATCTACATTCTATACCTGTGGTGCATTTTAGTTTTGCAGTTTGCTGACACAGTGACCACCAGTATACTATATATAGCAGTACGGAAGGCCACTACTGTACCTACCTCTGTGTCGTCATTCATTAAGTATACTATCCATCTACATTCTATACCTGTGGTGCATTTTAGTTTTGCAGTTTGCTGACACAGTGACCACAAGTATACTATATATAGCAGTACGGAAGTCAAGCTGTACCTACCTCTGTGTCGTCATTCATTAAGTATACTATCCATCTACATTCTATACCTGTGGTGCATTTTAGTTTTGCAGTTTGCTGACACAGTGACCACCAGTATACTATATATAGCAGTACGGAAGGCCACTGCTGTACCTACCTCTGTGTCATCATTCATTAAGTATACTATCCATCTACATTCTATACCTGTGGTGCATTTTAGTTTTGCAGTTTGCTGACACAGTGACCACCAGTATACTATATATAGCAGTACGGTACGGAAGGCCACTGCTGTACCTACCTCTGTGTCGTCATTCATTAAGTATACAATCCATCTAGATTCTATACCTGTGGTGCATTTTAGTTTTGCAGTTTGCTGACACAGTGACCACCAGTATACTATAGCAGTACGGAAGGCCACTGCTGTACCTACCTCTGTGTCGTCATTCATTAAGTATACTATCCATCTACATTCCATACCTGTGGTGCATTTTAGTTTTGCAGTTTGCTGACACAGTGACCACCATTATACTATAGCAGTACGGAAGGCCACTGCTGTACCTACCTCTGTGTCGTCATTCATTAAGTATACTATCCATCTACATTCTATACCTGTGGTGCATTTTAGTTTTGCAGTTTGCTGACACAGTGACCACCAGAATACTTTATATAGCAGTATGGAAGGCCACTGCTGTACCTACCTCTGTGTCGTCATTCATTAAGTATACTATCCATCTACATTCTATACCTGTGGTGCATTTTAGTTTTGCAGTTTGCTGACACAGTGACCACCAGTATACTATATGTAGCAGTACGGTACGGAAGGCCACTGTTGTACCTACCTCTGTGTCGTCATTCATTAAGTATACTATCCATCTACATTCCATACCTGTGGTGCATTTTAGTTTTGCAGTTTGCTGACACAGTGACCACCATTATACTATAGCAGTACGGAAGGCCACTGCTGTACCTACCTCTGTGTCGTCATTCATTAAGTATACTATCCATCTACATTCTATACCTGTGGTGCATTTTAGTTTTGCAGTTTGCTGACACAGTGACCACCAGTATACTATATATAGCAGTACGGAAGTCAAGCTGTACCTACCTCTGTGTCGTCATTCATTAAGTATACTATCCATCTACATTCTATACCTGTGGTGCATTTTAGTTTTGCAGTTTGCTGACACAGTGACCACCAGTATACTATATATAGCAGTACGGAAGGCCACTGCTGTACCTACCTCTGTGTCATCATTCATTAAGTATACTATCCATCTACATTCTATACCTGTGGTGCATTTTAGTTTTGCAGTTTGCTGACACAGTGACCACCAGTATACTATAGCAGTACGGAAGGCCACTGCTGTACCTAAATCTGTGTCGTCATTCATTAAGTATACTATCCATCTACATTCTATACCTGTGGTGCATTTTAGTTTTGCAGTTTGCTGACACAGTGACCACCAGTATACTATATATAGCAGTACGGAAGGCCACTGCTGTACCTACCTCTGTGTTGTCATTCATTAAGTATACTATCCATCTACATTCTATACCTGTGGTGCATTTTAGTTTTGCAGTTTGCTGACACAGTGACCACCAGTATACTATATATAGCAGTACGGAAGGCAAGCTGTACCTACCTCTGTGTCGTCATTCATTAAGTATACTATCCATCTACATTCTATACCTGTGGTGCATTTTAGTTTTGCAGTTTGCTGACACAGTGACCACCAGTATACTATATATAGCAGTACGGAAGGCCACTGCTGTACCTACCTCTGTGTCGTCATTCATTAAATATACTATCCATCTACATTCTATACCTGTGGTGCATTTTAGTTTTGCAGTTTGCTGAAACAGTGACCACCAGTATACTATATATAGCAGTACGGTACGGAAGGCCACTGCTGTACCTACCTCTGTGTCATCATTCATTAAGTATACTATCCATCTAGATTCTATACCTGTGGTGCATTTTAGTTTTGCAGTTTGCTGACACATTGACCACCAGTATACTATAGCAGTACGGAAGGCCACTGCTGTACCTACCTCTGTGTCGTCATTCATTAAGTATACTATCCATCTACATTCCATACCTGTGGTGCATTTTAGTTTTGCAGTTTGCTGACACAGTGACCACCATTATACTATAGCAGTACGGAAGGCCACTGCTGTACCTACCTCTGTGTCGTCATTCATTAAGTGTACTATCAATCTACATTCTATACCTGTGGTGCATTTTAGTTTTGCAGTTTGCTGACACAGTGACCACCAGTATACTTTATATAGCAGTATGGAAGGCCACTGCTGTACCTACCTCTGTGTCGTCATTCATTAAGTATACTATCCATCTACATTCTATACCTGTGGTGCAGTTTAGTTTTGCAGTTTGCTGACACAGTGACCACCAGTATACTATATGTAGCAGTACGGTACGGAAGGCCACTGCTGTACCTACCTCTGTGTCGTCATTCATTAAGTATACTATCCATCTACATTCTAAACCTGTGGTGCATTTTAGTTTTGCAGTTTGCTGACACAGTGACCACCAGTATACTATAGCAGTACGGAAGGCCACTGCTGTACCTACCTCTGTGTCGTCATTCATTAAGTATACTATCCATCTACATTCTATACCTGTGGTGCATTTTAGTTTTGCAGTTTGCTGACACAGTGACCACCAGTATACTATATATAGCAGTACGGTACGGAAGGCCACTGCTGTACCTACCTCTGTGTCGTCATTCATTAAGTATACTATCCATCTACATTCTATACCTGTGGTGCATTTTAGTTTTGCAGTTTGCTGACACAGTGACCACCAGTATACTATATATAGCAGTACGGAAGGCCACTGCTGTACCTACCTCTGTGTCGTCAAGTATACTATCCATCCATACCTGTGGTGCATTTCAGTTGTGCGCAGTAAATATAGTAGTAGGCCATTGCTTTTGATACTGGCATATAATTCCACACATTAAAAAATGGAGAACAAAAATGTGGAGGTTAAAATAGGGAAAGATCAAGATCCACTTCCACCTCGTGCTGAAGCTGCTGCCACTAGTTATGGCCGAGACGATGAAATGCGATCAACGTCATCTGCCATGGCCGATGCCCAATGTCATAGTAGAGAGCATGAAAATCCAAAAACAAAAGTTCAGTATAATGACCCAAAAATCAAAATTAAAAGCGTCTGATGCGAAGCGTAAACTTGCCAATATGCCATTTACGACACGGAGTGGCAAGGAACGGCTGAGGCTCTGGCCTATGTTCATGGCTAGTGCTTCAGATTCACATGAGGATGGAAGCACTCATCCTCTCGCTACAAAAATGAAATGACTTAAGCTGGCAAAAGCACAGCAAAGAACTGTGCGTTCTTCGAAATCACAAATACCCAAGGAGAGTCCAATTGTGTCGGTTGCGATGCCTGACCTTCCCAACACTGGACGGGAAGAGCTTGCGCCTTCCACCATTTGCACACCCCCTGCAAGTGCTGGAGGGAGCACCTGCAGTCCAGTTCCTGATAGTCAAATTGAAGATGTCACTGTTGAAGTACACCAGGATGAGGATATGGGTGTTGCTGGCGCTGGGGAGGAAATTGACAAGGAGGATTCTGATGGTGAGGTGGTTTGTTTAAGTCAGGCACCCGGGGAGACACCTGTTGTCTGTGGGATGAATATGGCCATTGACATGCCTGGTCAAAAAAAAAAAAAATCACCTCTTCGGTGTGGAATTATTTCAACACAAATGCGGACAACAGGTGTCAAGCCGTGTGTTGCCTTTGTCAAGCTGTAATAAGTAGGGGTAAGGACGTTAACCACCTCGGAACATCCTCCCTTATACGTCACCTGCAGCGCATTCATCATAAGTCAGTGACAAGTTCAAAAACTTTGGGTGACAGCAGAAGCAGTCCACTGACCACTAAATCCCTTCCTCTTGTAACCAAGCTCCTGCAAACCACACCACCAACTCCCTCAGTGTCAATTTCCTCCTTACCCAGGAAAGCCAATAGTCCTGCAGGCCATGTCACAGGCAAGTCTGACTAGTCCTCTCCTGCCTGGGATTCCTCCGATGCATCCTTGAGTGTAACGCCTACTGCTGCTGGCGCTGCTGTTGTAGCTGCTGGGAGTCGATCGTCATCCCAGACGGGAAGTCGGAAGACCACTTGTACTACTTCCAGTAAGCAATTGACTGTCCAACAGTCCTTTGCGAGGAAGATGAAATATCACAGCAGTCATCCTGCTGCAAAGCAGATAACTCAGGCCTTGCCAGCCTGGCGGTGAGAAACGTGGTTCCGGTATCCACCGTTAATTCAGAGCCAACTAGAGACTTTATGAGGTACTGTGTCCCCGGTACCAAATACCATCTAGGTTCCATTTCTCTAGGCAGGCGATAACGAAAATGTACACAGACCTCAGAAAAAGACTCACCAGTGTCCTAAAAAATGCAGTTGTACCCAATGTCCACTTAACCACGGACATGTGGACAAGTGGAGCAGGGCAGACTCAGGACTATATTACTGTGACAGCCCACTGGGTAGATGTATGGACTCCCGCAGCAAGAACAGCAGCGGCGGCACCAGTAGCAGCATCTCGCAAACGCCAACTCGTTCCTAGGCAGGCTATGCTTTGTATCACCGCTTTCCAGAATAGGCACACAGCTGACAACCTCTTACGGCAACTGAGGAAGATCATCGCAGAATGGCTTACCCCAATTGGACTCTCCTGGGGATTTGTGACATCGGACAACGCCAGCAATATTGTGCGTGCATTACATCTGGGCAAATTCCAGCACGTCCCATGTTTTGCACATACATTGAATTTGGTGGTGCAGAATTATTTAAAAACGACAGGGGCATGCAAGAGATGCTGTCGGTGGCCCGAAGAATTGCGGGCCACTTTCGGCATTCAGCCACCGCGTACAGAAGACTGGAGCACCACCTAACATTCCTGAACCTGCCCTGCCATCATCTGAAGCAAGAGGTGGTAACGAGGTGGAATTCAACCCTCTATATGCTTCAGAGGATGGAGGAGCAGCAAAAGGCCATTCAAGCCTATACATCTGCCCACAATATAGGCAAAGGAGGGGGAATGCACCTGACTCAAGCGCAGTGGAGAATGATTTCAACGTTGTGCAAGGTTCTGCAACCCTTTGAACTTGCCACACGTAAAGTCAGTTCAGACACTGCCAGCCTGAGTCAGGTCATTCCCCTCATCAGGCTTTTGCAGAAGAAGCTGGAGACATTGAAGGAGGAGCTAAAATGGAGCGATTCCGCTAGGCATGTGGGACTTGTGGATGGAGCCCTTAATTCGCTTAACCAGGATTCACGGGTGGTCAATCTGTTGAAATCAGAGCACTACATTTTGGCCACCGTGCTCGATCCTAGATTTAAAACATACGTTGTATCTCTATTTCCGGCAGACACAAGTCTGCAGAGGTTCAAAGACCTGCTGGTGAGAAAATTGTCAAGTCAAGCGGAACGTGACCCGTCAACATCTCCTCCTTCACATTCTCCCGCAACTGGGGGTGCGAGGAAAAGGCTAAGAATTCCGAGCCCACCCACTGGCGGTGATGCAGGGCAGTCTGGAGCGAGTGCTGACATCTGGTCCAGACTGAAGGACCTGCCAACGATTACTGACATGTCGTCTACGGTCACTGCATATGATTCTCTCACCATTGAAAGAATGGTGGAGGATTATATGAGTGACCGCATCCAAGTAGGCACGTCAGACAGTCCGTACGTATACTGGCAGTAAAAAGAGGCAATTTGGAGGCCCTTGCACAAACTGGCTTTATTCTACCTAAGTTGCCCTCCCTCCAGTGTGTACTCCGAAAGAGTGTTTAGTGCAGCCGCTCACCTTGTCAGCAATCGGCGTACGAGGTTGCTTCCAGAAAATGTGGAGAAGATGATGTTCATCAAAATGAATTATAATCAATTCCTCCGTGGAGACATTCACCACCAGCAATTGCCTCCACAAAGTACACAGGGACCTGAGATGGTGGATTCCAGTGGGGACGAATTAATAATCTGTGAGGAGGGGGATGTACACAGTGAAAGGGGTGAGGAATCGGAGGATGATGATGAGGTGGACATCTTGCCTCTGTAGAGCCAGTTTGTGCAAGGAGAGATTGATTGCTTCTTTTTTTGGTGGGGGCCCAAACCAACCAGTCATTTCAGTCACAGTCATGTGGCAGACCCTGTCGCTGAAATGATGGGTTCATTAAAGTGTGCATGTCCTGTTTATACAACATAAGGGTGGGTGGGAGGGCCCAAGGACAATTCCATCCTGCACCTCTTATTTCTTTAATTTTTCTTTGCATCATGTGCTGTTTGGGGACTATTTTTTTGAAGTGCCATCCTGCCTGACACTGCAGTGTCACTCCTAGATGGGCCAGGTGTTTGTGTCGGCCACTTGTGTCGCTTAGCTTAGTCACACAGCGACCTTGGTGCGCCTCTTTTTTTTTTTTGCATCATGTGCTGTTTGGGGACTATTTTTTTGAAGTGCCATCCTGCCTGACACTGCAGTGCCACTCCTAGATGGGCCAGGTGTTTGTGTCAGCCACTTGTGTCGCTTAGCTTAGTCACACAGCGACCTTGGTGCGCCTCTTTTTTTCTTTGCATCATGTGCTGTTTGGGGACAATTTTTTTGAAGTGCCATCCTGCCTGACACTGCAGTGCCACTCCTAGATGGGCCAGGTGTTTGTGTCGGCCACTTGTGTCGCTTAGCTTAGCCATCCAGCGACCTCAGTGCAAATTTTAGGACTAAAAATAATATTGTGAGGTGTGAGGTGTTCAGAATAGATTGGAAATGAGTGGAAATTATGGTTATTGAGGTTAATAAAACTATGGGATCAAAATGACCCCCAAATTCTATGATTTAAGCTGTTTTTTAGGGTTTTTTGTAAAAAACACCCGAATCCAAAACACACCCGAATCCGACAAAAAATTTTCGGTGAGGTTTTGCCAAAACGCGTCCGAATCCAAAACACGGCCGTGGAACCGAATCCAAAACCAAAACACAAAACCCGAAAAATTTCCGGTGCACATCACTAATTAGCATAAGGTAGATAATCAATCTGCCTACAACTCCAGCCACTTTGTGTGCAACTCAGAATCAACCGCTACATATGGTGTTCCCCTTTGGCAGCCCTGTTTCTATTAATGCTGAGCATTCTCATTGGTACTCAGTTGCCACACAGGTTTTGTGATCACAGTGGTCTAGGCTTATTATAAAAGAGACTGACATAAGAAATATTGGAAATGCTGAGCAAAATAGGCAGAGCACTTTAAAACAGGAAGTATGCATTGCAAGCACTCACAAGGGGGCTGATTCTGAGTCAGATGCAAATAGCCTGTAGATACAGGCAGCCTTTTAAGCAATATTTACTAACTTATTCTAATGCAGGATCTGTACTGCTAATGTGATTATCAGTGTGTCTGCAAATGGAAACTGCTAGCATTATTATTTGCACTTGCACAAGCCTCATGCTAGGTGCAAGAGATTGATGAAAGTCAGACTCTTCCATTCTCCATTTGCATGGCTTTGAAAAGCATGCAGTTTAGCTACTCACCCCCATCTCTCCCATGTCACCATCTCCATGCGTCTGAATAGCCACTTCCCTGTCACCACCCTGTCACTGACCAGGATCAGCCAGTATATTTTCAATAAACTTCTGCATGCATGCAACTGAAATCACTGGCAACTCTTTATGAGCACAACTGGGATGTATACACAGTGCAACTTAGATGCATGTGCAGTAAAGAAATATAAAAAGCGAAACTATGTCCGACATCAACTAAGCGTTCGACCCTATGTGTTGTGCAAAACAAAATTCAAATGGGCACTTCAGTTTGCGACACTGGTATATTGTGTGTGACTGAGTCTGTATACTAGGTACAACAGAACTTGTATTTAAAAAAAAAAGCTGCAGCTGCTACATTGTTTAAAAACTGCAGACACCTCTTGTGCTCTCCTTATGTTAGCCAGGTGCCGAGACTTCACGGACTTCAGGTGCATGTTATTTTCTTGTCTCATGGATCTGCAGTTACCTAAACCTGTCACTGTGTTATTGGAGCATCACAGTGCTGTGCGGCTGTACAGTACTTAGCAAAGGAGAGAATGATACCGTATCATATTGATTGTTGTTTATATTCTATTACCTGTAGCCTGTTATTTTCAATTAAACCTACTCTGGTTTGGAATTAATGTGTGGACTAACTTCCTTACTCAATCCGTTATGAACCTACCAACTTGTAGGCATCTGCCAATGGCATTATGAGGATCTATGGCGATACTTTTGGAAATAAACTGTGTTCATATTTAATCTTCTCCAACTAGGGACACATCACATACAGTAATGCGATTTTCATAGCAATTTATTTACTAGTGATTAGCTTTACTTCATTGATTTTTGCCAGCAATATATTTAAACTCATATTAGAGTTTGCCGAATATATTGATATTGTGAAAATACAGTGAATAATACTTTCTGATTATGACTTGCAGGAGCATGTAAACAATTATTATCTTTTCTATGCATCTTTGAAATTTATGTTCTCTCTATTATATATAAAAACATTGAGTTCATCTACGGTGAAAATTTCATAAGGTTTTCATTTAGTAGCATATAATGAGCACTTGACATTCCCATTACCTATTGTACTCTGCTGTAATATGTATTTACTTATGGAACATTAGTTTCACAGATGCTTTTGTTTGATTTTCTTTTATTAATTGGATCTGCAGATCTCTATTGTATAATAACATTTTATAAAGCAATTGTTTTTAAATGACATTACAGCAATTCACACAGTTTTTTTTATTTATTTTTAGCTATTGGGTTTACTTATATCCATTATCATACAAGTAGGTTAAGTGGGATGAGTGCTGTACCATGGTCAAGTCTCAGCAGTGGTTTCAATTAACATAAATTAGAGGTTCTTGAGTCTCCCATTATCCGTGTTTCTCAGATTGCATACTGTACATTTCCCAGAAGTTTCAGATCTTTATTATTTGGATTGCATATAAAATATTCCTTCCAACTCTTAACTGCCACTTAACACTTGAAATTGTGGGGAGAGAGGGGTAGATGTATAAATGGGCAATATCAGGGAGAAGCGATATCAGTGTGTTTTGTGCTCTGATACCGCTTTTCTTCCATGTATGAATAAGGAGATGTGTGCTATATAACAGATCCCCTGTCAGTATCGGTGCTGCAACAGAAGTAGCCACCTTTATCTTGAGTGGCTGAGGCGTTTGTCCCGATCGAGCATACGCAGCGTACTGGGGTGTAGGGAGGTGCGCCTAGTCACAGAGAGGCTATCTAATCGCACGGAGACAGACGTTTGGCGTTTAGCGTTACCTTTACGTGTAATACCTGCGATCATCCACCAGATGTCGCTTTTTACAATCACCACTGCGCATGCGTGTGGGCACCCGTAAAATATAATACTGAAATACTGTATACTGTATAGTAAGGACTACTTTACTAGTGCGTCTCGTTACGCTGAATCCCGCAGACAAAGCAACATAAAACCAGTAGTGTACACTGACGCAAATGGATGTGTTAGAGGTTCATTATTGCCTAATGATATTAGGAATATTGTACAGTATGTTAGCATCCTAATCCCGTTGCCATTATGTCTTAATCAAAACTAATGGATTTATTCATCTGTCTGCGGCGAAGTGGTGAAGTGTTGCGCTTCCTATACTCAGAGTCCCGTGTTCGATTCCTAAAGTACTGTACAGTACGAACGCATGTTACTTTTTTCCAGACACTTTATAATTTTTTTTATTCACATAAACCAGGGCAAAGCTGCAGGAGCAGATGTACTGTTAAGGTTCTATGCACCATACGGTACACATACAATTCTGTAGCAGGGCAGACTCAATCGAAATGGCTACTGCCTGTGACTCCTTGCCCCATGGAGGCCCTCAGCTATGGAGCGAGTGATGACATAGATTTTGCGGACAACGGGGCAGTGCTGAAGGTGCGTCACAATCCCCTCGCTAAAATACATAGGGGCGATAGGAATAAGCGAGGTCTATGCACATTACGGTACACCGGACTTGATCGCACTATGGAGCAATGCTGAAGGAGCGTCACAAACCCCTCGCTAAAATACATAGGGGCGATAGGAATAAGCGAGGTCTATGCACATTACGGTACACCGGACTTGATCGCATAGCACACTGTCAAAATGGCTGTCGCCCCTGAACCCCCACCACGTGGCAGGCAGCACTCGGAGATGGAGTGAGAGATAGCAGTAGTCTTGAAGGCTAAGGGGCAATGCTGAAGGAGCGTCACAATCGCCTCGCTAAAATACACGGGCAATAGGGATAAGCGAGGTCTATCATTACGGTACACCGGACTCGATCGCATAGCACACTGTCAAAATGGCCGTCGCCCCTAAACCCCCACCACGTGGCAGGCAGCGCTCGGAGATGGAGTGAGAGATACAGTAGCAGTAGTCTTGAAGGCTACGGGGCAATACTGAAGGAGCGTCACAATCCCCTCGCTAAAATAACAGTACACAGAGGCAATGAGGTCCCGAAGAATGATCAAATAATAAATGCTGTATAATGTACAGTATACAGACCCAAAACAAGGACCCCACACAGTGCATGTTTTGCAGGTAAACCAGCAGGTGCACAGGTGTACTGTATTAATTACTCACTGACACATTTTAAAAGGTCTATACAGTAGGTGGAGCTAATTATTTCACTTGTGATTCTGTGAGACCTGCAAAACATGCTCTGTGTGGGGTCCTGAGGACTGAGTTTGAGAATCTGTGGTCTAATGTAAATAAAGATTAATGTGGTGGGGTGTAATGTGAATAAGGGTGTGAAAAAGGCTGCTAGGAGTAATGTGGTACTATCATATGATGTAACGAGAATAAGAGACACTACTGCATGATATAATGTGAATAAAGTTGCAGTACTGTGTTGTGTCATTTCATCTGGAGGTATTATTGTGTTACCATGTCCCTTCCCAGCAACAACATGCACTGTTTTGGGCTGGCACTAAATGTGCACATTGTTCCTATTTAAATTATAAGGGGTAGGAGCGCCAAAATGGGTGATGGTGCTGGGAAAGGGATGCAGGGTTAGAGGCGGAACTAGCATCTGTGCAAGAGGGCATCAGCCAAAATCTAGCTTAGGGCATCATGTTGGTCAGGTATGGCTCTGATAATACTGTATACTGTACTCTTACTGTACTTTGCATTCAATAGAGATACTGTTTGCACACAGGTTTTACATGAATCATTGGCAATGCTGCAGGAGTGTCTCATTAGGCAATCTAAAATATATCACGACTATGGGTGGGGATACAGTAGGTAAGTTCTGTTACCATAAGCTGTCTGCTGTGTATAGCAGATTTCCATCTGGGATGCATTTGTGTGTTTGTAATAAGAAAAAAACATTTTACTGTACATTTAGTGGATACAGTATTTCTCCCCCATAACGGCACATCATACTGTACACTCCCCATGTACTGTACTGTACCATACTGTATAATGTAATATTTATTGGAAAAGCATCAATATTAATGTAAAAAAAAGTATTTATTACAACATCCGATTGCATGTACTGTACTGATCAAAATGTACAGTACTCTTATTCAGGACTTATAAAACAGAAAATAACTGTTCATACACATCAATAACATTACTACTGTATAATATTCTACATTAGTTTATGCAATAATCAGACAAAGGCAATTTTAAAAACATTTTTAATAATGCACCAATTTAAAATTTTAAACAGAAAATACAGTACAGAACTACATATTTGTGGCTTGACCATTTCTTTCGACTATAACAGGTAATACTTTATACAGGTAATTTATATAATTATTACAATGTTCAGGTGTGAGTACTTCTAGCCAAAATTTCTTTATCCCATCCAACAGCTGCTGTTTTGTTGTTGGCTTCGCAACACTCCTAATGTACCTCTTCAATTATGCTCACACTAATTCAATTGGATTCATGTCTGGTGATCTATAAAAAAAAGAGTATAGAAAAAAAGTTAGTCAATTAATGACATTAAATAGAGAAAATTAAAAATACGGTATTGTACTGTTTATTAAACCAAAAAATACATTTACAGTACTAGAGTGCTATCCAAAATTTTACTTGTACACTGTTGAAAGAATACTCACTCTGGTGGTGTGCGTTCCCAATTCATACCTTTCTCTTCCATAAATTTGGCTGAGGTGGAGTGTTTAGGATCATTGTCTTGGAATATCCTATGATGAGTTGGGTAATATTTATTCACAAATGGCACCATACATCCCTCTACTATTGTTTCTTGGAAAAATTTCTTATCCATGATCCCTACAGAAATAAAAAAAATGTTGTTCATTAATAAGCAACTCATTTTATTGTGTAGTTACATGTAGTATACAGTACAGCATGTATTTTTACAGAACACAGGCACAGAATAAAGTATAGTACTGTACCTTCGAAAAATAATAGGGGACCAGCTCCTAATTGTGATATGCCTCCCCATACATGGACTTTCAATGGATGCTTTGGGCGTGGTTTTAATGAGATATGGTTACGTTTCCGGAATGACATTCTGGAGAACCGCTCAAGGGCAACAGACGATTCATCTGTGAAAATGACATCATGAAATGTTTCACCACTCTCAATCCATCGCCGTGCCTGTTCCACTCTCTTTTCTTTATTCACATCTCTTATCATGGGTGATATCCTGTGAAGAGCCAAAAATAATGAAATCAGATACAGTAATGAGAGAGATTACTGTATATACAGTAGTGATGTGCACCGGAAATTTTTCGGGTTTTGTGTTTTGGTTTTGGGTTCGGTTCCGCGGCCGTGTTTTGGGTTCGAACGCATTTTGGCAAAACCTCACCGAATTTTTTTTGTCGGATTCGGGTGTGTTTTGGATTTGGGTGTTTTTTTCAAAAAACCCTAAAAAACAGCTTAAATCATAGAATTTGGGGGTCATTTTGATCCCATAGTATTATTAACCTCAATAACCATAATTTACACTCATTTCCAGTCTATTCTCAACACCTCACACCTCACAATATTATTTTTAGTCCTAAAATTTGCACCAAGGTCGCTGGATGACTAAGATAAGCGACCCAAGTGGCCGACACAAACACCTGGCCCATCTAGGAGTGGCACTGCAGTGTCACGCAGGATGGCCCTTCCAAAAAATACTCCCCAAACAGCACATGACGCAAAGAAAAAAAGAGGCACAATGAGGTAGCTGTGTGACTAAGATAAGCGACCCAAGTGGCCGACACAAACACCTGGCCCATCTAGGAGTGGCACTGCAGTGTCACACAGGATGGACCTTCCAAAAAATACTCCCAAAACAGCACATGACGCAAAGAAAATGAAAGAAAAAAGAGGTGCAAGATGGAATAGTCCTTGGGCCCTCCCACCCACCCTTATGTTGTATAAACAGGACATGCACACTTTAACGAACCCATCATTTCAGCGACAGGGTCTGCCACACGACTGTGACTGACATGACTGGTTGGTTTGGGCCCCCACCAAAAAAGAAGCAATCAATCTCTCCTTGCACAAACTGGCTCTACAGAGGCAAGATGTCCACCTCATCATCATCGTCCGATTCATCACCCCTTTCACTGTGTACAGCCCCCTCCTCACAGATTATTAATTCGTCCCCACTGGAATCCACCATCTCAGGTCCCCGTGCACTTTCTGGAGGCAATTGCTGCTGGTGAATGACTCCACGGAGGAATTGAATCTTATATATTATATATATTGAATTAAGTCTTTTCATTTTTCTAGCGAGAGGATGAGTGCTTCCATCCTCATGTGAAGCTGAACCACTAGCCATGAACATAGGCCAGGGCCTCAGCCATTCCTTGCCACTCTGTGTCGTAAATGGCATATTGGCAAGTTTACGCTTCTCCTCAGACGCTTTTAATTTTGATTTTTGGGTCATTTTACTGAACTTTTGTTTTTTGGATTTTACATGCTCTGTACTATGACATTGGGCATCGGCCTTGGCAGACGACGTTGATGGCATTTCATCGTCTCGGCCATGACTAGTGGCAGCAGCTTCAGCACGAGGTAGAAGTGGATCTTGATCTTTCCCTATTTTTTTAACCTCCACATTTTTGTTCTCCATATTTTAATGCGCACAACTAAAAGCCACCACAGGTATGCAATGTAGATGGATGGATAGTATAGTATTATTATATTACTTATGGACGACGAGTGCACTGACGACACAGAGGTAGGTACAGCCGTGGCCTACCGTACTGCTATATATATATAATGTATAATAATAACGGACCTGGTGGACACTGTCAGCAGACTGCTAAACTAGTATGAAGAAAAAAAAAGCCACCACAGGTATACAATGTAGATGGATGGATAGTATAGTATTATTATATTACTTATGGACGACGAGTGCACTGACGACACAGAGGTAGGTACAGCCGTGGCCTACCGTACTGCTATATATATATATATATATATATATACTGTATAATCATAACAGACCTGGTGGACACTGTCAGCAGACTGATAAACTAGTATGAAGAAAAAAAAAGCCACCACAGGTATACAATGTAGATGGATGGATAGTATAGTATTATTATATTACTTATGGACGACGAGTGCACTGACGACACAGAGGTAGGTACAGCCGTGGCCTACCGTACTGCTATATATATATATAATGTATAATAATAACGGACCTGGTGGACACTGTCAGCAGACTGCTAAACTAGTATGAAGAAAAAAAAAGCCACCACAGGTATACAATGTAGATGGATGGTTAGTATAGTATTATTATATTACTTATGGACGACAAGTGCACTGACGACACAGAGGTAGGTACAGCCGTGGCCTACCGTACTGCTATATATATATATATAATGTATAATAATAACGGACCTGGTGGACACTGTCAGTAGACTGCTAAACTAGTATGAAGAAAAAAAAAGCCACCACAGGTATACAATGTAGATGGATGGATAGTATAGTATTATTATATTACTTATGGACGACGAGTGCACTGACGACACAGAGGTAGGTACAGCCGTGGCCTACCGTACTGCTATATATATATATATAATGTATAATAATAACGGACCTGGTGGACACTGTCAGCAGACTGCTAAACTAGTATGAAGAATAAAAAAGCCACCACAGGTATACAATGTAGATGGATGGATAGTATAGTATTATTATATTACTTATGGACGACGAGTGCCCTGACGTGACGACACAGAGGTAGGTACAGCCGTGGCCTACCGTACTGCTATATATATATATACTGTATAATAATAACGGACCTGGTGGACACTGTCAGCAGACTGCTAAACTAGTATGAAGGAAAAAAAAGCCACCACAGGTATACAATGTAGATGGATGGATAGTATAGTATTATTATATTACTTATGGACGACGAGTGCACTGACGACACAGAGGTAGGTACAGCCGTGGCCTACCGTACTGCTATATATATATATACTGTATAATAATAACGGACCTGGTGGACACTGTCAGCAGACTGCTAAACTAGTATGAAGAAAAAAAATAGCCACCACAGGTATACAATGTAGATGGATGGATAGTATAGTATTATTATATTACTTATGGACGACGAGTGCACTGACGACACAGAGGTAGGTACAGCCGTGGCCTACCGTACTGCTATATATATATATATATATATATATATATATATATATATATTTATACTGTATAATTATAACGGACCTGGTGGACACTGTCAGCAGACTGCTAAACAAGTATGAAGAAAAAAAAAGCCACCACAGGTATACAATGTAGATGGATGGATAGTATAGTATTATTATATTACTTATGGACGACGAGTGCACTGACGTGACGACACAGAGGTAGGTACAGCCGTGGTCTACCGTACTGCTATATATATATATATATATATACTGTATAATAATAACGGACCTGGTGGACACTGTCAGCAGACTGCTAAACTAGTATGAAGAAAAAAAAAGCCACCACAGGTATACAATGTAGATGGATGGATAGTATAGTATTATTATATTACTTATGGACGACGAGTGCACTGACGACACAGAGGTAGGTACAGCCGTGGCCTACCGTACTGCTATATATATATACTGTATAATAATAACAACGGACCTGGTGGACACTGTCAGCAGACTGCTAAACTAGTATGAAGAAAAAAAAGGCCACCACAGGTATACAATGTAGATGGATGGATAGTATAGTATTATTATATTACTTATGGACTACGAGTGCACTGATGACACAGAGGTAGGTACAGCCGTGGCCTACCGTACTGCTATATATATTTATACTGTATAATAATAACGGACCTGGTGGACACTGTCAGCAGACTGCTAAACTAGTATGAAGAAAAAAAATAGCCACCACAGGTATACAATGTAAATGGATGGATAGTATAGTATTATTATATTACTTATGGACGACGAGTGCACTGATGACACAGAGGTAGGTACAGCCGTGGCCTACCGTACTGCTATATATATTTATACTGTATAATAATAACGGACCTGGTGGACACTGTCAGCAGACTGCTAAACTAGTATGAAGAAAAAAAAAGCCAACACAGGTATACAATGTAGATGGATGGATAGTATAGTATTATTATATTTCTTATGGACGACGAGTGCACTGACGACACAGAGGTAGGTACAGCCGTGGCCTACCGTACTGCTATATATATATATAATGTATAATAATAACGGACCTGGTGGACACTGTCAGCAGACTGCTAAACTAGTATGAAGAAAAAAAAAAGCCACCACAGGTATACAATGTAGATGGATGGATAGTATAGTATTATTATATTACTTATGGACGACGAGTGCACTGACGACACAGAGGTAGGTACAGCCGTGGCCTACCGTACTGCTATATATATATATATAATGTATAATAATAACGGACCTGGTGGACACTGTCAGCAGACTGCTAAACTAGTATGAAGAAAAAAAAAAGCCACCACAGGTATACAATGTAGATGGATGGATAGTATAGTATTATTATATTACTTATGGACAACGAGTGCACTGACGACACAGAGGTAGGTACAGCCGTGGCCTACCGTACTGCTATATATATATATAATGTATAATAATAACGG